>NW_027204393.1:460000-687500 GCF_024711535.1 Dipodomys merriami
TTGAAAAAACAATTTTCTCAGTCATTTTAAAGGGAAGCTGAGGCATGATTTGCCAGAGGTGGGTGGAGGTATTGTCAGATGGGGAGGAATTGCATATCTGATGACTCAATCCAAGAAGAAGGAGCACCTTCAAAGGCAGTAAGATCACCAGTGCTCCATATCTGTGGGCAGTCAGAGCCTGTGGGCTGCTGGAGGGCTCTTGATGTTTTGTGTTGATGCTGTAAATGACTGTCATTGCCTGAGCTCACGAAAGCCAGATCCTTCCTGAGCACACACCTCCTACTTGCCCTCATCCTACTACCGGGAAACGTGATCCAGAAAGTTCACAAATGTGTACGGGGCAATCGTGTTACTGAAATTTCTGGAAATTAGTGCTGTCTGTGGATAGCATAAAATTAGACAAACAAAAAAGAAACAGAGCAGTAGGAAGCTAGAGGCACTGGGTACAACCCACTGTCACAGTTAGATGCTAAAGCTTCATCCTCATTTGAGAAGTCTTAGTCACAAACATGTATGCAGAAATGTACTCCACACACATCTGGTTTTGCACAACCCTGTCATGTGTATAATTCCTAAGACTCCATGCTTTGCTTTGTCATGGTATGGAGCACAGCTCAGCCAAGCCAAGAGAAGAAGTCAAGCAGATAAGGGGTGCCTGGCTATTAAAGGATCATAAAAGCATTAATCAGGAGTTATGCAACACTCAAGTGGAAACCATTTCAGAGTCAGCAACACGAGCTAAATAACATCTGAGGAGAATAATTTTTGCTGCTGTGCAAAAGGTGGCTTGCATGCAACAGCAGGAGTTGGGACAGAATAAAAGAGATGTCAAGAACATGAAGCAATCCAGGCAAAAAGAACTAGACCACTGAATAGAGGGAAGACTTATATGTGACTTGTATTCAAAGGATTGAGCTCTGGGAATAGAAGTAAAGTTGTCTGTTAACACACATGACATATGGAAAATGACGGGACATTTTTTGGAAAGCAAAATAAACAATCTTGCAATAGTTGGACATTCAGGATGGAACAAGACAGATAGCATAAGACTCATGTAAAAATGTACTTCCCAAGAAATTTTTTAAATGAAAAAGTCACACTGACATTTATAATAAACAGTTGTTCGATAAGTGAATAAGAGAAAACCAAGGAAGAGAAATCTCCAAGGAAGAAGCAGAAATTACAGGAAATTCATGCTAAGAATGAATATTTTATACTACAATTAGATGCCAAGTATGGCTGATTATGACTTTGAGTGTATTTTCATAAACTTCCATCTAAAATCTAATCAAATTAACCTTTCTGTTTTATGTAAGGTATAATCACTAGAGTAGGCTTCTCATGGGCTAGTCTGCATCTCTCAGTCAAAGCTTTGATGAACTCTGCATTCTTCCTGTTGTCTTTGACAAAGTCTACATGAAGAATAAAATTAACACACATGTCTGGTTTTGCTTCATCAGACATTTTGTCATTTTATTTTTTTTCTGTGCCAAATGTAGCAAAATCAGGGACACACGGACTTAACAGAAAGATACTTGTCTTACCAGCTAAACAAAACTCTGTAGGGTGAAAACTCTGCAGTGGTTAACTCAGGCCCCAAGCTTGTGTTCCAGGGCTGTGCCTCCACAAGAATGCTTCTAGACATTGTAACTACCTTGGGACAGGCTGGATGAGCAGGGAGTCAAGATTTCTGCAAAGGGCAGTTGGGTCCAAATTAGTAACAAAATGCAAGGACGCTTAAGGTCTGACTCGTGTTTATAATCCTTTGCATCTTCTGTCTTCCTAGTGGCTGCTCTAACACCTTGCAGATTTGCTTTGTTTAGCTTCTCTTTCTAAGAATCCACAGGCTCTGAGAACCATGCTGGAGTACTACATTTCCTGCAGCTCCTTAGTGGTGGCAGGTCCCTGCTTGAGAAAGCCTCTACTCTTCTCAGTCTGAGCAGTCACACCTCTTTGAGGAAGCAGGCAGGTGGGGGTATTAGGGAAGGCATGAGGTTCTTTGTCTGGAAATCTAATTTTGCTATTAGTTATAGAATATTCTGTTCTAATAGAATAGTCTGCTCTAGTCCATCAACAGTGTTTCTTGAAGTTCATAAAACAAACTATGACACACAAAAAATATATTTACTAAATGATGAGGAAATGAGTCAATATAGGGTTGTTTATTTAATAAATTTATTTCAGGTACAAGTTGCTCTTACAAAGTCAGTTGTCCTGACTAAAGTTTTATCCCTTAGATCTATATGAGAACCTTGATTTCAAGGTTAAGGGATTTCTTGGACATTAAATAGCTTGATTTAATTATTTTGCCATTTGTAAAGAGATGAAAGCACATTGTATACCACAAATATAAACAATTTAGTCAGACTTTAAGCTGTGAGGGTGAGAAATGTCTTTTCTTATTAGGAGTAAGTGAAACTTTTAGGCACATTGCTGTATTTGTAAGCTGTGAACCATGTGTGGAACTTCTGGAACTTAGCATAGGCATGACATAACTGGGTTTTCTCTTTCCCTTTCTCTCATCTATTACACTTCTATGGTGAGTACAAATTTCTGCTCAAATTCTAATAAGTTATACAGCCAGAAAGTTATTGGGAGATTTTCCTAATAATTAAGCACAAATCTAAGGCAAGCTCATTTTATTTTTATTTTATTTTTTTATTGTGAAAATACTGTACAGAGGGGTTACAATTACATGGGCAAGATAACAAGTACATTTCTTATCAAGCATTGTAGCCTCCTCCTTTGTTTCCCCTTTCCATCCCTTCCCATCCTCCCCCTGCCCCCCCACCCAATCCTCCCCACTTCCCAACCCTCCCCCGTCCCCGCTCCCCCCCCCCACCAAAGTTGTAAAGTTCATTTTCGACATAACAACTTGTACATCTCATTGTTGCAATGGGTCCACCTAACTCTGGTCATTGTACCAGAATACAATATTTATTAATACAATACTGATAAAGAAAATAATCATGAACAGATAACTCTTAGACTTCAGGCCTACTTTATATGTAGCTAATAGAAATTCAATTTTAATACCTTTCATAGAATTTAACACAGATGACACTGTATACATTCTGAACATTGGGTTTTTGATTCATTTATCTCATTGAGTTCATGTTCTTAGAGATTTGAAATATTCAGTACAAAGCCTAAATTTAATCAGGTTTCTGGCAGTTCTTATATCAGCTGAGTATTACCTATATTACCTAGGTATTTTATATCCCCTTACTGAGATTAGCACAAAAAACGTTGTTCAGTTTAGTGAAAGGAATTATGTCTTTCATGGTTGTGACAGTGATTTCCTTAAGCGTTGCTGGAATATATCTGTGACCCCTGAGTGACATGAGATGAGCAGGTGGAATTTCAGTTTTAGAAATCCTATTGACCTGTGACCTAGGCACCGAGCCTACTCCCTCCACAGGCCTCAGATAAGGGCTCAGGAACAGAAACCCAAGAGACTCTCCCACAAGCAAGCTGCCTGAGAATATCCTGTTCTTCCTCAGAGTACTGGCTCTGATGTATGTGTAAGGACAGGGATGACACAAAGACCAGGGCCTTCTAAGACTAAGCTGAGATGGGAAGTTTAATTCAAATGCTTCAGCCTTAGATTCATGCCCTCCCTCCCAAACAGAATAATTTTGCTTGCAGGAGTCTGTGAGAATTAAACGAGATCAATAACATGTAAAAGCCCCTAACAGTGAGCCACATTCTGTGAACATATATATAAACATTTAGCATTATATAAACTTAACTTCCATGGTGAAGATCATAAAAAAAAAAACAGTCTTTGCTCTCTGAGACCTCATATTCTTGGGAAAAGAGTGAAGAGAAAACTAGCTGATAACATATGTGATGGTAGCCCAGCAGAGGGTCCCTCACCATTTGGAGGAGCCAACAGAGCATTTTAGAAAGCCATTTTTAGCAAGGTTTTGAGGAGACAAGAACTTTCCAGACATGGGAAGGGGAAGAAGAGCTTCCAAGCCAAGGACCAACATGGGCAAAAGCATGCATCCTTAAGAGATTCGATGCTTCTCTGCAAAAATGAAAAGGCTATTGTCATTCACACTCACATAGTTCCAAACACAAAGCAGAAGTCTGTGGAGGTGCTGGTTAAGAACACTCTCTCCACAGTCTGCAGACTGACAGTTGGCTCAGCCTCTGGCACTGCCAATGATAGGAATCAGGCGCCATGACTTACCACCTGGTGTCTCACTGCTTCATCTGCAGAATAAGAGAAGAATGATAATAGCTGCTCAACAGAGTGTTGTGAGGGCCAAAGGAGTAATAAACTTTAAGTAGACACTAACTGTTTACATGGGAGTATAGTCTAGTATCACTGTAACATCTAATTGCCTGTTCCTTGTAAAGCAAATCCAGTAGATGCCTTGGGAGAAACCAAAATCAAACAGTTATAGGTCTTATTCTTCAGGTGACATACAGAAATGGATATGTAAACGAAAAAAGTGTGTGAAATTCAGTAAGAGCTATGTAGAGGTCAGACAACATGGAGCATGGCCAGAAAAAAAATTTGTTCAAGAAAGGGATTTCTGGAAGCAGGGAACTGGGCATTAGAGTGCTGTGCTCACTTTGCTTGCCTTGGCTTTGTCATACATGAATCAGGGCAGGTAGATCAAGGCCTGCTGTTGACCCTGCTTCATTCACTGTGGCAGATCTTGCTTTGGCTCCTCTCCCATCCACCTGAACAGTGTTTAGATGCCTTCCCGAGACCTGATAGTGGACAGGTGAGTCCGGTAGGTTTGTATTATCACCTTTGTCACTCTGCCGTCTGAGAGGCACAGAGAGAACAGAGGAGAAGTCAGGTTACAAAGAAGTCCTCAGGCCTGAGTTAGAAGCTCATTCACGGAATCCCCTTCCAGCCATTTGGGCCTTCTTTTCACTTGCTGTGGGTTCCAATGGCTCTACCAGCTCCCACCTTCAAAGATGTTCACTGAGATTTGCATGGTAGTCACCTCTGTCACTCCCTCAGACAGAACTGAATGAGGTCTGTGTTGTATTTAGAAAACAAGTCTGAGAGACAGACAGCGTTATTCTGCTGTGGAAGGGCACTGTGGCTCCTGGGCTGCCAGGAAGCCCCTACCTCACCAGGAGCTGACACCCACCTCTGTCAGGTCTCCAGAGCCTTCTAACAGTGGGGTACACACTGTCCTGTTTCTTACCAATGTAATTCCTTGGTGCTGGTGTGTGCCTGGCTCTCCTCCACTGCTGCCCCCTACTTCAGACATTCTGCCTTGGGAAGAGAGGTGGTCTGTCAACTCTTAATTCCAGGATGGTTGCCAAAATCAGGGAAGAAGAAGCAAATGTGAGCTGCATGGCCAAAAAAATTCAGAAGGGAGAAAAGAGAAATTATTTTTCTTTAACATAAGAGTCTGATTTTTGCTCAGAAAAGCTTAGGGAGTTGTTTTTGACAACTTTCTGCCATCCAGGGGTATCATGAAGAAGCTATAGGAGCTATAGCAACATCAATGCTGGCTCTGTTGTTTCTTAGCCGAGGGGCTTCATGCAGTCGACTTTACCTCTCCAAGTCTTCATTTGCTCACCTGTAAACCTCTAAACCTGTAAACATTCTGTGAACAGAACGTCATGGGTTAGTGTGAGGCTCCATGTGTTAAAGTGTTTGCAGTGTGCACCACACCTATGAGCTTTTACTCATGTTGAGGTGAAATCTTGTCCCCACACTGAGCATGCTAGGCAAGTGACAAGGCCTCCCAGCCACTATCTTCGGTTTCCTAGATGCTCTGGTTATCTATGTGTTCAGCTTTGGGGCGTTCATAGGTCCCTCAGAAACATGAAACATAGAGATTTCCACCCAAATTCTTGTGTGGTGTAAATGCTTTTCTCCTAATAGGTGCATATAAATGTGTTGCGGTGGGGGGAGTGGAAATTCCCTGTCACTGTATGTGAGACCACACCTGTTTGAAGTTCTCAGAGACAGCTTCAGGGTGTGTGCAGACCGTGATGGTAGAGATAGGTTTTGTTGCTGTAGGTTCTTTAGTGAACCTAAGGCCAGGCCCATTTATTACCATACACTACCTGCTATGGATGTTTAACTAGCTTTGAGCTGAATACCTGTGTCTTTGTCCTGGATCTCACCCTATTTAACAGAACTTGTTTCCACTTCCCTTCTCAATAAAATTACCACCCACCCCCTCTACATATTATTACCTCCTGTGGTCCCATGAACCTGTGCAGAAGAAAGAGGAAGACTTTAAAGTATGAGGAAATTCTCTTTTTACTGCTTCTTCATTTATTTTTTTTTAAAGCAAACTAGGAAATGTCTATCTCAAGATTACTGAAACATCTTCAACTTATCCTTTTCTGAGTGTGTCCCCTTAGGCTGAAACTGATTTCTTCATCCACACACGGTTGGTTAAGTTTGCATCTGCAAAAGAACATTTTTAGGTAGAAGTCCATATCCAAGGAGCCCTTATCATGTGCATAATGGTAGTTCATGGTGGATAAGACTACACCTCTTAAGTGCCAATTTGTGGATAGATAGTTCCATGAATAAATACTGTTGAGTATTCAAAAGGTTAGAAGTGAGCAAGACCTAAAATCCCAGCTACTTAGGAGGCAAAAATGTAAAGGATTGTATTTTGAAGTAAGCCAGGCCAAAAGTGAGACTCATCTCAGCCAACAATCCAGGTACAACAGTTCACATTTGTGATCCAACTATGAAGAAGCATAGGTAGGAGGATCACCACTAAAGGCCTGATAGCACTGTGGGGAACTAGGGTCCATCTTGGAACATGCCTAATTCTCAGATACTGTGTAAGAGTTTTGATTATTGTGTATGTTTCAATTAAGTACCTTTGGAGTTCTCACTTTCCCTCACCCTTTGTCAAAGCTGTAATTAGCATTTTTGATCTCTTAGACCATCCTGCTATTCTTGCTAAGCAGATTCACATTATCATCTTTCTTTGTAGCTGGTAGTATGTCTGTGATTATCTTGATCATTAGGTTAACCCATCTTATTTTTTTTTAATTCTGTAAGGAGAGGAAAATTAGAGCTGATTGAAATATATTGTTCATTTTCTTGGACAGGAAAATATATTAGTTAGGTTTTTTGTTTGTTTGTTTTTGGTCTGTCATGGGGCTTGAACTCTGGGCCCAAGCACTGTTCCTCAGCTCTTCAGCTCAAGGCTAGTGCTCTACCACTTGAGCCATAGCACGACTTCCAATATTAGTTATTTTTGTGTGTCTACAACCAAAATACCTAAGAGAACAACTTGGCTCACAGCTTCAAAAGGTTCCGTCTGTAGTCACTTGGCCCCATGTTTTAGGCCAGAATATCACAGTGGCTGAAGCAAGTGATGGAGGATGTTCCTCATCTCATGGTGGACAGGAAGCAATGAAGGGGAAGGTATAACCTTTCAAGACCCCGTGCCCAGTGCCCCACTTCTTCCAGCTAAGGCTTCACCTCCTTGAAGTTCCCAGTATTTCCAAAATAGCTGTACCAGCTTGAGACTCAGAGTTCAACACGTAAGCCTATGGAGGTTCTTTCATATTTAACATACAGCAGTAAGTTTCTGGGCCCTGTGGTTTTAATGTAGATGTGTTTCTCTGAATTAGTTTGCTAGGGTCTAGTTCCACAGCAGCTCATCCATTCCATTCCTTTCACATATGAGATGAGTGAGTTGCTGTTTACCTAACCAAAAACCTTAGGTAAAATCTTTCCATGCATAAAAGATGTCTATTGTTTAAGAGTCATTTATAACCAAGTCATCTTTATACAATTAAAATATTATAACTAGCTTTTATCTGAAATAGGTAAATAGATTATTCATCTGTCATTATATAGAAGTCTATGGTTTCCTGCCCTCTACTTTAAATTTAGTGTTGATTAAGGATGATGTGCATATTTTCCTCCTTTGAGAAACTGCCCAAGGGTTTAACTTACTTTATGTTTTGCCTTGCACAGCAAATTCTCGGTTGTTCACACACTCCTTCACCATCATCTTGATTTTCCTTGTCCTCTACCTATACCTGCCTCTTCTCTTCCCATTTTTCTAGGTTCCCCATTCTCCCCACCACTGTTCTCTTTGCTTCCTAAAGTCTAACTGTACCTGAAATTCATTCATCTATTGGACTTAACATTGAACAAATGTTACTTTTGAGAGCCAACTTATGCATATTGTTCATAAAATCACTTTCTCAAAGGCAGACCTAGAGTGAGATAAACAAGTAAACAGCGGCTTTAAGGCCCAAGTGCTGGTGTAGCTGAAATTCTGCTGCAGAAGTAATGGAAGGCTTAGCAACTCAACTCAGGGAGTATGAGAAGTTGAAACTCAACCCTGCCAGAGCCCCCCCGGAGCTGCCTGCTCAGTTCCTTCCATCTTCTCTCTTCTCAGCGGCACTTAGCTCGTACTTCGCTTGGGGTATTTATTAAGCAATATTCAATACTCTACTTTTTTCTTTAACTCCAGCCAGTTCTTTTCTTAAAAAAATAATAATCGTACAACTTGCTCATAGAACACATCCAATAAGCTGTGACATCTCTGGACTTGTTTTCTCATCTGTAAAGTAAGAACAGTGAGTTAAAACTGTTGCCAAATTTTGCTCCTTAAAAAGAAATCTGTGATTATTAACTAAAACAAGTACCTGTATTGAAAATTACGTAGATGTATTATCTTTTGTTTCTTTTTATATGTTTTAAAACTGTACTTCCTCAATAGGATTAATTTCTGAGAGAAAAATGTACTTTGGATTTGTTTTATTTTAGGTAGTTTTGAACACAAAGGTTTGTCACCAGTGTCACAACAGTGGACTTAAATGGAAATTTTACATCACTGGATGGAATTTCACCCTTCATCAAAAGTCTGTTTTCTGCCAGAGAGAAAGAGATGCTGGCTCAGGAGTGGGTTGTGAAGTTGTTGTGAATAGTAAAGCAAAAACTGGTATTGTTAAATTGTGTATGTGTGCCAATATAATTAGCTAAGTTGTTAGCTAATTGTTAAATTACATATTTACACTAGTGCAACTTTTGAAGTCTTTTTGAAGTGATTTCAAAGATTATAAGAAAGATAGGATTTGGGTTGTTTCTAAATACACTAGCCCATAATTTTTTTTAAGTATTTTACTGTTAGGTGCTTTAGATTTTTTGATAACTCTCAATAGTTAATTTTCCTTTAATAGTGTGGAAGACAACTGCAGATTTTTCCTTTTTTTTTTTTTTTTTTGTCTTTTCTTTTTTGATACTGAGGATCAAACCCAGGATGTTGCACTTGCTAAGCAAGCTCTTTGCCACTGGGCTGCATTCCAGCCTGAGACTGTAGTTTTTAACTCACAGTGATTCCTACTAAGCCATTTCATGCATATGTAAGAGTTCCAGAATGTAACTGGGTTGTTTTTTCTTCACCATCAGAGCCTGTATTGGATTCAGAGCAACCCCTTGTCACTCGAAGACTCTGCCTTGTATATACATATGTCATCACAAGTGTTATTTGAGGTTTCAAATGCCTACCTTGATTTTTTTTTCCATTTTATTTTTATTGTAGAGCCTTCATAGGAAATGATGGTGTTTTACAACATAATGCAGTTTAGCAAATATTTATCACTTACTATTTGAACAGACTCTAGAAGGCTCCTTAGAAAGACCAAATATACACACAGTTTAATAAACCATCTATGAAAGGAAAACTGTGTCAAGTAAACATGCTAAAGGCAGAGTATTTTATCCTTCCTTGCATGGATTTCCAGTGCAATGGAAAAGAAAGGACAAATAAATAAAAATGACAAATAAATAAGATAAAGGACAAATAAGTAAGCATGATCTAGCAGTCAGTTATATGTGTTTTACAGTTATGAACATAGCTGAAGCACCACAGGTGAGTTAGAGAGATAAAATCTTCATTTAAGGAAATGGACAGTAAAGAGTGTTTTAAAGGAAGACTGGCCATATTTAAAATAAGAGAAAGAAATTGGAATTCATATTGACTGGGAAGAAATGGGGAAAGGTATCCAGCAACTGTAGGAGTGAAACATTGCTGCTGAAACTAGCCACCAAAATGTATTTTTTTATGCTGGTCCTGAGGCTTGAACTCTGGGCCTGGGTAATGTCCCTGAGCTCCTTTTGCTCAAGGCTAGCAGTCTACCATTTGATCCACTTCCAACTCTTTCTGTAATTTAATTAGAGATAAATGTTTCACAGACTTTCCTGTCTGGGTCTTCCAACCACGATCCTCAGATCACAGCCTCCTGAGTAGCTAGGATTTCAGGCATGAGCTACCAGCTCCCTGAAACAAAATGTATTTTATACAGAGTGAGCAGATGGGTGCCAGTGGCTCGCGCCTGTAATCCTAGCTACTCAGGAGGCTGAGATCTGAGGATCGATGTTCAAAGCCAGCCCGGGCAGGAAAGTCTGTGAGACTCTTATCTCCAATAAAACCACTAAAAAACAGGAAGTGGTGCTGTGGCTCAAGCTGAAGAGCTGAGGGACAGCACCCAGAGTTCAAGCCCCATGACCGACAAAAAAAAAAAAAAGAGTGAGCACTTGCTGTGCTCACAAGTGGCAATTTTTAATTTTCCCTTTTGTTTCTCAAACATGATCTATAATTTCAAAGTTATAAGACTTCTGTAAAACCAATATAACTCTCCCTTCCATCCTTGGCACCAACCGACCAGCTTCTCCCCTGAACGCAGCAACTAATCATTAATGCCTTCACTATTTTTTTATGATACGTATTTTAATCTTTATAAGCCTACATAAGGCTACAATTGCTATCCAAAATCTTCTCAGTGGCACACCTTTACAACCTTAGTACTCACAGCCTGAGGCAGGAGGATTGGAAGTTCAAAGCCAGCCTACACTACAGAATGAGATTGTGTCAAAAATAACCCCAAACCTTTTAGGCCCAATATATTTAAAATTCAGAACTTACTAAAACAGTGAGGTACATATAGCACAGATTACATGACATCTTAGGGTATCAGATATATTTAAAATTCAGAACTTACTAAAACAGTGAGGTACATATAGCACAGATTACATGACATCCTTAGGGTATGTTAGTAACAAAAATTCATTCATTCTTCAGGGAAACCGAATATTCACTCTAAGAGGAAGAAAAAAAGAACAATAAATACTGTGTCAGTTACATTGGAATTTAATTGTTAAATATAGCACTAAACTTTAAAAAATTGGAATTGGAGGGGTTTTTAGCTGTTTAGATCTTAGAATTGCAGATGAAGGACTATAACTTGGAATAAACACAGTCTGCACACTCATTTGTTATTTAACTATAATCTGTAATTCATTCCATATCAGTATGTAAAGTGCTTTCCCTTCAATAAGCAATTAACATTGGTTTACATCCTAGACTTGTAGAAAATAATTGAAATATATATATAGTAGTGTGTATGTTGCATATAATGATACTTTCAATAACAAAGATCAAATCTAGATCCATTCACTAAATTCTAGCTCTTTAGAATAGCTTAGTGCTTTTAAAAAGTAGTTAGAAATAGAAATCATACTGGTCTATGGGGAAATGGTGCAATTTTTACCTAGGTCAGTAAGGTAATAATGTATAATACAATAATTCATGTTGGAGAGGAGCCATAAGAGCTAGAAGTGAATTTTCATTATTCCTTGTGAGAATTCCTTTGACAAGTGAACACATTTCAGTTTGATTTATGTTATTATGCTTATTCTGTGTAGGAAAAGTTGCTAGTAGGAAAGGCAATAGGCTGTTTCCATAGTGGAGACACTTTTTAATTGGTGTGTCAGCAGGTGACTGAAAGGAGAAAGACGTGTAATAGCATGCGCAGTTGTCACCCTGCACTGGTGTTGGGGCAGAGCAGCCTGACTAAATAAGGCAATGCCCAAGTGAGCCTTATCAGCACTTGACCAGAATCTGGGCGAGCAGCTGAGATACAGTGCCTGGCCACTCATTCTGCAGTTCCTTTATGTCTTGGTACATATGCATTTATGGCATCAAAACTTACTGCCTACAGTGTTCAGAGTTGTCGCACCTGCATTTTATTGTATATAAAGTGAATAAGAATGGAACATAAGTCTCTAGAGAGGATAAAGGAGAGAGTTTGGTTTACTGTTCCAAAAATGTGTTGTGCATGTAAGCATACTTATTTTTAGTGATGTGTCAGTGGAGAGTTTGTTTAGTTCATTCACCAGTCCTGGCTCCTGAAGGCTTTTTCCCCCAGCTACCACAGTACCTCCCAGCTGGCCTAACATTAGGGAAAGAAGGACTGGGGAGAGTAAGGGATCCAAGGAAGGATATTTGCCCCTTGGATGTTGGAGAAAGAGGAAAACTCAAATTGTAAATCCTATGCAAGCACTACTGGCTCACCACTATTCTGTTCATTCTGTTGGTTTCTGTTGTTTAGATTCTGCTAGTCTATATATTTCTAAAAAGAAAGTGGAGTGACTTTTTTAGCACTAAATCCAAGGGCTCAGGTCTGTTGCCAACAAGACTGTTTTCAGTGCATGTTAGCTTTCAAGCCACAACCTTGACTTCTAATCACAACTTGGGAGGAGGGCTATATGTGTACAGGCACGCTGTAAAGGAAGTTTCTGAAATTTATGATTATTTTATGCCACTATAAGATAAAAATGGAGCTAAAAGATAGACATGAATGCGTGTAGTCAAAGCTCTGAGCTACATTCAGTACTTATATCCATCTTCTGTCTCCCTCTTTTCCATTCCTTCCACCTTTCTTGCATTTTTCTTAACCCTTAGTGTAAGAAGATCAGTGTATTTACTGGCATTCTGTGTCTCACTATCATATAAAGCCCCTCTCTACTTCCCTCCATGAGGGAAGGCCCAGGCCTTTCCTCTCTGTAAGAATATATGCATGATTGGCGTATGTTACTGAGCATATGAAAATTCAAAAATGTACTGCTGTTCTATTTTTAAGCTTCCATCAATGGACATGCCATTCTCTACAGCTCATTTCCTTTTATTAATAATATTAAAATGTTGAATACCAGTTTACATTTTTAGTTTTGAATGTGTCTTGCATAGATGTATTTTCCTACCATGTGTTAAGATCTGCCATCCTATGTACATGGATGCTACTTGTCACACAGTATCTTAAGGCTTGCAATGCAGCACATTTGACTTTCCAAATGTGCAAAGGACACATTCGTTGCCCCCCGCAACACCTCTCTATCATAAGTAGTATTATAGTAATCATTGTGTTTGACTATCTTGAAAAAATCAACATGTATTAAAATGCCTCTGGGAAACCATTGTGGTACCTGTTTAAATTCAAATATGTACATTCTACAGTTCTTAATTTAAAATGTTTTTCTACAGTAGATGGCTGCTCTCCAGCATAGCATGCAGACTCCTCACATCCCTGTCCTAATGGCATAGAAAAAGATGTAGCCTTTCTGATAGAGAGTATGGAAACCATTCTGTGGTTGAGCAGATGGCCCCTGGGTGTTCTGTTTTAGGATAAAATATTCACACATCTTCCCTAATAATAGTTTGGGTCCCTGATAGGGAAACTTGGTAAAAGATTCTCGCCTAGTAGACACACAAGGAGGACTGATCTGATTCACCCTCTGTAATTTAAGGTAGTGGAATAGTGGAATTGTGGAAAGAACACATGCTTTGAAATCAGCCTTGACTCTACCATGGGTAAAACCTCTTTTAACTTTTGTGTCTTCATCAATAACATTAGAATACTTTTAGAGCCCTCCCCATACAAGAAATCAAAAGGATTAAATGCATTTGTATATGGAATGTCAGATCTTTCATAAGCTTTCAGTGAGGAATAGCATTAAGAAATCCTAACCTCAGACTGGACCAGACAGCTTCACAAGCATGTTTTAAAGAGCCAGCTTATAGTCATTTCTGTGTAGCCTCACCCCATCCTGCTATGTATTACAAACATGCCTGCTGTTCAGCTCTCCTGGAAAGGAGGAGGTTGGTAGTGGGTGGTACCAGTGGTTGTAAGAAAAGGACAGAGTGTGGGAGGGGGAAATCCAAGAAGATTTAGAATATGACCTAAGACCTCAGAAGTATGAGTGTGAGGAGATGAGTGTGGAATGAGTTGGGTCAGGGTTGGGGTAGCTGTCACTAACCACACAAGACAGTGACAACGAATCCCAACCACATTGCTGTGATGTCAGGCCTTGATGCTTAGATTCCCAGAAATTTAAGCTTTCAGCATATGTTTAACAGAGTTTCACAAAACAGAATAATCTTCTCAAATGTTCTTAGAAATTTGTCTGTAGATACTTATAAAGAAGTATGAAGTTAATCCAGTGAGTTGGACACTAGGGGTAAGTCTGTTTGACCAAAATAATTGGCTGAACACATCTGCCCACTTCGTATTTTCAGCTCTCTTAACCAAATTGGCTGACAGAGGATCAGTCCTCTATGCTCCTACCATATTAAGGCAAGCCTCACACACCCAAGTAACCACTGGTGACATTCTGATCCAGGGAGGATCATGGTAGGTAGAATTGGCCCAGCAATGCTAGCTGATTTCCAGCTGGTGATTAATTTTATCTGTGGCTTGAAATGTTGACCCAGATTCTTCCTATTTGCATGATCATCCTGATGAAAGTTCATTGTATTATATTTATAATATGTAAGTAAAAAGTTTTATGGTATTTAAGATTTAAATTTTAAAAACCCATATGATGAATTTGGCTTTTTTCCCCTCCAACATTTTGATTGTTTCCAGTAGATGGACAGATTAATATGGAGGAATAGGGTTTTATCATGGCTCTGATGTGCACTGTGGACAAACTACTATCTACTGGAATGTTTCCTTACACATGAAGTGGAGAGTATAATAATAATTTGAATGTCCAACACAGTAATTTTTTGTTCATGAAATAGAAAACTTTGGATGGCTGTTGATGCTCAGTAATAAGAGGGCAGTATTGTAAATCTGTATATGATTAGAAAATGTATGTGTCTACATGCATGTATTGGCATTACCTAAATATTAAAATTCTAATTTTCATATTTCTTTTAAGGTCCTAAGATAGTTTTGTTGGGTTTGGTTTTATTCTGTTTCTGTCAGTCATTGGGTCTGAATGAACTCAGGGCCTAGGTACTGTTACCGAGCTTTTTTGCTCAAGGTTAGTGCTCTACCACTTTGAGCCACAGCACCACTTCCAGTTTTCTGCTGGTTAATTGGAGAGAAGAATCTCATGGACTTTCCTTCCATGGGCTGGCTTCAAACCACCATCCTCAGATCTCAGCCTTCTGAGTAAGTAGGATTTCAGGACGAGCCACCAGGGCCTGGCTAAGATAGTTTTTTGAGTGTTGTTGAACCCTAAAATTGACTGGCACTTTGGTCATGCTAAACCCACAGGAGACAATGTATACTACTCCTTCGTGATTTCTTTTCTATCCAGCTATCATCTACTCTGATCCTTTCCTCCTCCCCATTTCCACACATTTTGTCACCAATAAGAAAGATGAATTAGTAGTATTAAAAAAAAAAAAACAGTTGGGAACTAGTGTCTCTCACCTGTAATCCTAGCCATTCTGGAGGCTTAGATCTGAGGATCCTGATTGAAAGCCAGCCAAGTAGGAAAGTCCATGAGACTCTTATTTCCCATTAACTATGAAAAAGCCAGAATTAGAAGTGTGGCTTAAGTGGTAGAGCACTAGCCTTGAGCAAAAAAAAAAAAAAATCTCAGGGACCATTCCCAGGACCTGAGTTCAAGCCCCAGGACCAGCACAAAATTTAAAAAATAAAAACAGCCAGGCACTGGTAACTTAAACCTGCAATCATAGCTACTGAGAGAAGAGAGGCAGAGATTAGGAAGGATTACAATTCAAGGCCAGCCTGGGGGGGGGAAAAAGTTTGTGAAACCCCTATCTCAACAGAAAAATCTCCTTGTGGTGGCTTGTCATCCCAGCTGGGAAGCATAAAAGCATTCCCAGTAGGAAGCATAAAAAGGAAGACTAGCTCAGGCAAAAAGCAGTATCCTATCCCAAAAATAGTAACCAAAGCCTGACTGAACCATTACAGCACCTTCCAAGCAAGTACTAAGCCCTGGGCTCCAACACCGCTACCACCAAAAATACAGATGAAATAATAAATGAACCCATACACTCATACAAATATTTGGGAAAACAAATATTTAATGAACACACCTGTCTGCCTTTCTGAAGAATAGTACAGTTCTTGGCAATCAGATATAAAGCAGCCATTCCTGGGCTATAAGCTTTTATAGTCCATGGAAATAGTACCATCTCCCCTCAAGTTTCCAGCTATGGCTGAAGAAAGGATAATTTACTGCTGACAGCATGGTCAAACATAATGATTATTACAGTACTGCTTGTGAAAAACAGAGAGGTGTTAGGGGCAACTTACCCATGGCAAGTGGAGTAGTGAGTAAACTATGGTGTGTGTAAATATTAGAACATTATGTGACAAGAAACTGGACCTACATTGAAACATTGAACTTAGCTGGTCAAGGCATGGTGTGCTGACTGAGCCAGGTCTTTGTTGCTCAAGGAAAAGTAGACCAGTGACCCAAGGCAAAATACCCTCTGGCTGGCCAGCTTCTGAGCCAGAAATAGATTTTGTGTTCTCTACAGCCATTCATTGTACTTCCAGAATAGAAAGAATGCTCTTGTGGGATAGAACTAGTGAAGCTGATTGTGTGTACATGATTATGTGTGCAGGTACGTATCTGCCTGTCTTGCTTTATAACTTGGAAATCCTTATACACATACTTCCTTATATCCTCACAAAATAAACATGCAGACAGTACCAGTTCCACACCCCCAAGACCTAAGTAACTGTCTGGTGTCACACAGCTTGGAAAGGACAAAACAGGACCAAAATCTGGGGTTTCTGCCTAGCACTTAATCACCTCTTGGCTGTCCTGCTTCCCCCAGAATGTTATATTCACAAAGGTGTGGCTTGGACTCATTTAGCACAATATTTAGCCTTATACCTCACTGTCTTTTGTTATATTTTACAGAGATACAGAAGTATCATATATGTTGCTTGACATGTTTAGAAAAGAGAGAGATAAGGTTTTAGCTTCTATTTTCTTGGTGTACTTTAAGCAGACTCGTTTTTAAAAAACTAGCAACACTGATAGGCTGGCTGGGTTAATATCACAAAGAATGAGACACTTATCCTGCTACTTTTGGGCATGTTCTAGAACCCGTGAATATATGACTTATCTAGAAACTTACTCTGTTACTCATGATACATATTCTGTGTGTAGTTCTGAGTGTGTATTCATTTAACTATATGATCTGTTTACCATATCTTTGTGGAATCCTGAAAGTCAATTCTGAGTGTATATTCATTTAACTATATGATCTGTTTAGTTTATCTTTGTGGAACCCTAAAAGTCAGATCCTGCTGCTGTCCATGTTGCCAGGTAAAGAAACTGAGGCTTGATGAGGATGAGAAACTGGGCCCAAGTTCAGGCTCATGAGTGGGAATAAGTAATGCTCACACCCAGGTGAAATGACTTTAGACCACTGGCTCTTACCCACTACTGAAATGCACTCAGCAAACAACAAGAAAGTCAGCTTGTGAGTATGTTCCAATGTGGTGTAAGTGATATTTTTAGTTTGGCACTTTTAAAGTCTTTAGCACCTAAATGATGTGTCCACACTTATAGAACAAATCCAGGAAGGCAGTGAAATTTCCATTATCCAGTCTAATTCAAGATTGCTTTCATGCCACAGTTGTAGCAATAGCCTGGTTTTGGGAGGGGGGGTTCAAATATTATGAGTGCAAAGACACCTGAGGACATGCCCAGGGCAGTAGGTGGAGAGGGAACAGCCAGAGCCTCCAGATGGCCCAAGAACAGCAGGACCAGGATGGGATGCACAAGTTGCCTCAGGGCAGCCTGGCAGGCAAGAGGCTTCATCTGCCACCCGAAGGGCGAGAAGTACCTACTTACTGTAGAGGGTTTGGCAAGCATCACCTGCTGAATCCTAGCAAGAGAGATCCACAGCACACCACACCACACTGACAGCACCTAGCACAAGGGTCCAAGAAGATATTGCAAACTCAGAAAATCTCTTATCTTGGAGTAGGATCATTTCAAGAGTGAAATGTAACTATCATTTGTCAAATACGTCATTTTGCATTTGGCTCTAAACTAAAAATCACTTACCCTTCAAAGGTCATTATATCAATGCCCATGATAAGGCAAAACAGATACACTCGTTTAAGAAAACTTTTTAAAAGTCATCACGTAGTAATTTAGATGAAGACGAACACCAACTACACACAGGAGGAAATTGGAAACAAAGCACACCATGAGAGATACCAATAGCAAGACTAAGGCTGCAGGTGTGCACATGGTCACAGGTGAAATTCTTACCTTCATTCAAGCCAGCTACACCACCACTCTACTACAGGAGCAACCGCCTATAATTTTCTCAATCATTCAAGTAAAACCCAGCACATAAAAAACACCCAGAAAATATCCATAGAATTATTGTCATCATCATCATCATCATCATCAATACTTGTTGCTTAATACAATCATAGTAGCCATGTGTTTATATTTTTTCCAGTGGTAGTACTTTATGGATTGCAAGTTTTTGAACAGGAAAAATCTGCATCCCTCCTTTTTATGTTCTCCTGTTACTCCCAAGTGAGACGCAGTGCTTAGAGCTGACTTCCTATCACAGGACAGAGCTCAGAGGTGGTCTCCCTGCTCACACCATCAGATAACCTTGCTGTTCAGGTTGGGTGGAGCACAGGCTCTCAGCTAGTGGGGGCACAAGGGCTCATCTTCCTCCACACACCTCTCTTTTCCTTACCCAGGAATTTGGCCTATATTCCTTTTTCTTTTGGTATGGCCTCTGTCCTATGGAGCTTTATTTATTTAATGGTCATTCCTTTCCTTTCCTCTTTAAGAAATGTGATGTGATTTCTTTTCTCCTTTGTCCCCTTCTGTCATTCCTAGAAATAATGACCCATAAACCCTTTGTTATCTTCAACTTGGGGTACAGGGTCTGTATATGTGTGATAGTGATAATTACAGAGAAGCTCATGAGAGAGAACAGGTTGAACTAATAATTAGGAGTTATTAGGAATATATCTTTAGAATCTCTAATAATACTCATTTCAGGTCTATTGTTTTCATCTATTTCCTGCCTTAATTCAGACCTAAGTAAGACAGATCTCTCAGACATCTTTCTTAAAACAAAATGAGGAAGAGCTCGCCTCATAGCCCCACTTTTTGAAGAAACCTTGATGCCTATTATAGTGGGTACATTAAAGAATTTGAAATGTATCTAAGGTCCCAATGTTGCAGGGTAGCCATGATTATCTTCTCAATAGCAGATCTCTGTGGCAGGTTCTTGGCCATCTCATAGAAAATGCTTGTCTCACTGCTACATGGTTTGTGTAGTTTTTGTGGAGGACTTATTTGTTGACATTTCAAAATATCTGCCTGACTGTGAGTACCCTAAGAGTAGTATAGGATTTAAAGTGAGTTGTGCTTTGGTGAAATTTAAACCATCATTATATCTAGTGGCACTTGCATGTCTTCCCAGAAAAAACAGACACCTCTGTTTTGACATTTTCTTCCTCTGTATTTTGCCACTTTGGAGGTAAGTTTGGGAGTCTATATCCCTAACTAGCTACAAGTAACCAAATAGTCTACTGTTCTTTTGTTAAAGATACTTAAAAGTTGTTTCTTATTAATTGACTAGGCTATGTGGGTGATTACTGTTTTTAATATAATGTTTCTAAAATTGTGTTCTTGCTTATCCCAGAAAACCTCAGAAGTCTGGGCTTTATTTACTACCTGCTTGGATACAATAAGGTTTATTCAGCAAAAGGAAAAAAAAGTAGAAACTTGGCTGAAGAAAGGAAAATCCTCATAGTTCAAACAGTGCAAGTAAACAGCTCCAGTATAAACTGGCAGAAATCCGCTTTCTATACTTTGCTTTTCTAGAGGGATATGGTTATGTTAACTAGACTGGATTTTCATCTGCTGCCAACCAAGTAGGCATGTCAGCATCTAGACAAAAATCCTAGATAGGAGAATATTTCATGAAAAGCTGTTTATTGATTCCTCATGACAGTGAGAAGTCTGGCTTTAGGATCATTTTGAAAGGTATATCAGAGCAGCTATTCTATAGAAAATGATTGTTTATGTTTTTCTTTAATTGTTAATGCATTAACTTTCTAACCTGTCTTTCTGCTTTGCAGCAATAACATAACTGCAGATGAGAACTCACACCTTCTGTATAGCACCAAAAGTCATAAACTCATGACAAGAAAGGGGTGAGGGGATAGATGTGGGGGTGGGAGGGTTGGACAAAGAGCTTCCTAGGCTATCTTCTTCTTCTTCTTTTTTATTTTTGGTCGGTCATGGGCTTGAACTCTGGGCCTGGGCACTCTCCCTGAGTTCTTCAGCTCAAGGTAAGTGCTCTACCACTTCAGCCACAATGCCACTTCCAGTTAATTGGAGATAAAAGTCTCATGGACTTTCCTGTACGGGCTGGCCTTGAACCACAATCCTCAGATTTCAGCCTCCTGAGTAGCTAGGATTATAGGTGTGAGCCACGCCCAGCCATATCTACTTTTTTTCTTTTCCTTTTTCTTTTTTCTTTTTTGTATATATTTTTATTGTAAAGATACTGTACAGAGGGGTTACAGCTACATGCGTAAGGTAATGAGTCCATTTCCTATCAAGCATTGTTACCTCCTCCTTTGTTTTTCCCTACCATCCCTTCCCTCCCCACCTCTCTGACTCCTCCCTCTCTTCCCCCCTCCCCCCCACCCCGCCGCTGCCCCCCCCCAAGTTGTAAAGTTCACTTTCATCATAGTGTCTTATACATCTTATCATTACACTGGGTCAACCTGTATCCTTATTTAATGGGTATCTACTTCTTAAACTCAGAAACTTGAGAAAGCTGGCTTTTTTGAGTCTGTGAAATTTCTTTTAAAGCTTTCTCAACAGACACATTATATTTCATAAAATTCACATCTAGAACGGGCTTTGGAAAATTGTTCTATTAATATCCCAGTGGTCTTCAGCAGAAGCCAGCAGCATCTGTGCTTCTCCTCTCATTCCTACCTGTGTTCCTGTTTATTCTTAAAATTGTTAGTGACTATTCCTTAGGTCCTCACCAGGGCTCATGCCACCCAGTCGAGTGATAAGTACCAGAGGAACCGGGAGTGGGAGTCAAGCCAGTGTGCATGCTGGGATGTATATGATGTGGAATCTCTTATAGCTTGACTGGGAGCCAAAGCACAATTGGATTATGTCAAAAAGGGGAAAGGTGCCACGTGCCTTTGCTATGTTTCTTCCCCGTGGAGGCCAATTCAAATATAGCCTACTACCACAACTTGTCCAGAATTAAAATAGCTCAGAACAAGTGGCAAATGGCAGAGGATAGGGCTCTCTGCCAGTAGATGGCTAAGGGAGGGAGAATATCGGCTTTTGAGCTAGATTCTAGGCTTGAAAATGGCACAAGATAGAACAGCTTGGGATGCTGCAGTATAGCTTCCATCGCAGCCTAGCCAGATATTTAGAAGCCTAGAAGGATACTTCCAAAGCTAAGTAAAGCGGGCTACATTATTTTAAAAGTCAGATCTAGTGACTGATTCCAGTTTAATAATTTCTCATCAAGAATCAAGGACAATACCATTGCAATTAGGTTTTCTAGGCAGAGGAGACATTTTTAACCTGTGAAATGAATTACACAATAGCTTTGTTATAATGCTTTATAACAAATGATAATTTATGAGCTGCCCTGACTTCACTAGTTACCAGAGTAGTGTTGGTCCACATAAGAGTTTCATTAATACTTTAAACAATTCATTTCTTTTCTGGAATATTTTATTTGGTTGATTAATTGGGTTTTTTTGTTTTTTCTTTTAAATTCCAAATCTTTTATTCCCTTGAGATTTAACAAAACCAAAAAATATTTCATAGTCAGTAAAGAATCCCAAATGAAAAAGAAACACTTATAACAGTACTTATAACAGTAGTTAACATGTGCTGGGCTAAATGTATTTCTCAATCAAATATGAATATTTAAAATGTCTATATATATATACTTATTTATGTATGTATTCTTTTCTCAAAATTCAGTGTTTGCTACCAAACATTTAGTACCTCTTCAGAAATTTTTGATGATAAATACAAAGTAAACATCACCTTACAGCATTGCATTACAACAATCCATGTTACATTGATAGGATTGCAAAGCAGATTAAAAATATAATCACCGCAGGTTATTATGTTTATACCTATGTTTAGAGGAAAAATGATTTTGCTTCAATGAAGATAAATACAAGTTATAAATCTTATTAAAACATGCCTAGATCTGGGCACCAGCTCATGCCTGTAGTACTAGCTACTTGAGAAGCAGAGAGCAGGAAGATCAAAGTTTGAGGCCAGCCCAGGTAGAAAAATTCATAAGACCCCTCTCAATCTATAGCTGCGAATGGCAGCAGGAGCTTGTCATCCTAGTATGGGGAGAAGCTGAGATCAGGAGGACTGATGTGGCTCTAGGCCAGGCCAACAGAAAAATCTGTGAGACTCCATCTCAGTGGAAGACACTGGGTATGGTGGCACACCTGTCATCTCGGCTATGATGGGAATGCCTAAAATAGGCAGCTAGTTGTGTATCCAGGTAGGAAATGAGACCATAACTCAAAAATAACCAACACATTAAAAAGGCTCATGGTGTGGTCTAGCAGTAGAGTACCTGCCTAGTCAGTATGAAGCCCTAGCTTCAAACCTCAATAGGGAGGGAAGGGAAGCTATACCCAGATAGACAGCAGATCACGAATATTCCAAGCAATTTAATGATGTAAGTCTTGGGAATCAAACAGTCTATCAGGACCAAAAGAAAATGGTGAAATGTCTCCTATTATTTTGAGTTACAGTTTAACAAGATTGTACCACTTACTTTATTTGAATCATTGCATCCCTGCCTCTAAAAAGCCCATCTTTTTATATCATTGTCTGTGTATCCATCTTCAGAGGTACCTTTTCCCCACAAGTATACCCAGTGTTCCTTTTATCTAAAGGCACTAAATAGGAAAACACTTACACCGCTTTATATAATGCTTCATCCATAGTTTTCTTCTCAGTATCCTTGAATAAACTGTTGTTTTATTTTTGAGCATCAGAGTATTCTCAGTTTAGCACAGCAAATGCTGAAAACAGGTAAATACAATAAAAACAATTTTGAGATTTTCATGAGGAAAAAAGAACAAAACCTTTTAAGAATTCAGGAAGAACTGGGTGATCTCCTGATATTTCCTTTTAAACTTGAAGACATTAATTACTAATTTTGTGTTTGGGGGAAAGAAACTCTAAATTGGATGAGTCTTTAGTATTTTTAACACCATCTAAAAATGTTCCTGCTAAAGAGCAACCTTGATGACAACCAAGTCTGTCCTATCGTCCTTTGTAAGATGCTTTCTAAGCTTTATTATTTCACTTGGAACTCAGCCAAAACTGGTTTTTAAAAATATATGTGGAGAAGAGGAAAGCTCAATTTTTTTCATTTTCCAGTAAGAACCCTAAATATTATTAAAATTAGAGAATGATTAGAGAAGTAAAGAGATGGATAACATGTTCAGATAGAAAGCATAAGCAGAAATTTATAACTGGAAGATGAAACAGTAACAGGTCACACAGAAATCTATTTTCACAACTTGTTTGTCTTAAAGGTTAAGAGACCTAGGCTCCACTCACTCAGTCTGTGTGACTCTTGAATATATTTCTTGAATATATTTCTTAGGCTCTCTTGAGCTCAAATCTTTACATAGGATGGACTGGAGGATGGCTCAAGTGGTAGAGCATTTGCCTAGCAAGCACAAATTTAACTCCTAGTACCACCAAAATGCAGTAATAATAATAGTGATAATGATGATGATGATGATAATGATAATGATAATCAAATCTCTACAGAAGGAAATGAAATTGCCCAGGAGGTACCACAGAACCCTCAGAGGCCCTTTCAGATTCCCACTTTGTTTCTTTATTTTTTCTTTTGCCAGTCTTGGGACTTGAACTCAGGGCTTGGGTTTACATGTTTGCTGCTGCTGCTACTGTAGTTAGTGGTGATGGCTGTTCTTGTTCTTGTGTGTGCATGTGCATGCACATGTAGGCATGTGCATAAGACTAGCTTTCTACCACTTGAGGCACATCTCTTAGCTTTTTTGGTGCTCACTGGAGATTAGAGTCTTATGGACTTGCCTTCCTGGGCTGGCTTCAAATTGCAATCCTCAGGTCTTCTTAGCCTCCTGAATAGCTAGGATTACAGGCATGAACCACCAGTGTCCAGTTCCTACTTTGTTTCTTAATGTGTCTGATAAAGCAAAAGTTCCATGAATCACTTGTGTAGAGCAAGAGGGTTCATGTACGTGAAAGAAAACCTTTGCTCATGCTGTTTTGTTTCCATACTACCAATAGCTGCCAATAATAATAATAATAACAATAATAATAATAGAGCTAGAGGTTTAAAGTAAAAATAGTTAAGGATCTCTTGGTTGATCAATTGTAAAATAGTGAAACTGAAGTAGAGTTCCTATCAGAAAATATAAAATATAGAGAATAACCACAACTCAACTATATAAGCATTCCTCACAAAAAGTCTTTCAAAATAGAAGGTTTGAGAATAATTCTGTCAAAGATACAGAATGGTTTTGCATATCTAACTCCATTCAAGTTCAGTGTTCATACCACTTAGCATCAAAATCCTAACAGAGAAATGCAAGGCACATAAGGACAGAATGAAATGAAGAGATAAGCTGGGAGCTTTGGGATTTTTAGAGAGCCATTTCAGATAATGTAAGATATAAAATGGCTTCCTTACTACCTAAGAGATTGTCCTTTATCTGTGAGTTTGAGAGGTTGTAAAGGTTCCTGTCATTTCTAAAGAGTGAAACTGTGATTGCTAAATTTTCTCAAATGTGTAAGTACTTAGAAAATGAAACTGGTTGAGTACTGAAGAATGAGTTTTATGGGCATTTGCAGCATTAAGTGGGGGTTGAGCCAGATTACAATCTAGTCACTTGGTCCATTCATACAACTGAATACCCCGCTAACATCTTGTGCACTAACCATGGTATAGTCTTAAGATTGCTCTGATTCTCAGCCTTATTTTCATCTGTACCTATAATAGATCCTTGGCAATGGAAGGCAAAAACAGAACACTGATGCAGAAATAAAAACAGCTTTGACTTTTAATTTTATGGATATCTAGGTGGTCTTCTTGAAGTGTGTGTGTGTGTGTGTGTGTGTGTGTGTGTGTGTGTGTGTGTGTGTGTGTGTGTGTGTGTGTGTGTGTGTGTGTGTGTGTGTGTGTGTGTGTGTGTGTGTGTGGTGTGCCAGGTCCTGGGGCTTGAACTCAGGGCTTGGGTTGCTGTCCTGAGCTTTTTTGCTCAAGACTAGCACTCTACCACTTGAGCCACAGTTCTACTTTTGTTGATTACTTGGAAATAAGTGTTTCATTACTTTCCTGACGGGGCTGGCTTCAAACATCAGATCTCCGCCTCCTGACTGGCTAGGATTATAGGCATGAGCCACAGTGTCCAGACAAGATTTTCTTGAATTTCAAAGGTTTCAAAGTTCATTCCAGGTACATCCAGATATTCTTATGACAGCCCCAAAGAGAAAGTGTTATAATGATCGTATCTAGTCTCATTTTATAGAATGTGCATCCATTTTTTAAATAACCTAGTTCAATCTAGTTTAGTAGTAGTAAGCCAAATTCAGTCAAAATAAGACTGATTCTATAAAATTTGCTATAGGAAAGGCAGCACATTTTAACCAGCTAAAAGAGTACCTGAAACCATGACAATCTACATGTATATGATTTTATAGCTATCAGGTTGCCATCACATTTTTCTTTCCATTCTTACTCAGTCCTTTCTATTTCGCCTGGCCCAAAGGCTGCTGTTGGCCATGTCCGCTTCCTCCCTACCCAGAATGCTGAGGTGAGTTACAATGATGCTCCTCACCCTTCTGTCCCAAGTCTGCATCGAGTCTACCTTCTACCTTCTCTGCTTGTCCCAAGAAAGAAAGCCCTACAAGAGAAGAATGCAGAATCACATTAACCAAAGCTCCACTTCTGCTCCCACTCAGCAATTCTGATGTTCCTCTCTCCCATTCCTTAGAACTGTGAGCAGTGCTGCTGCCCAATCTTCACCTCCTTCTCTTAAGCACCCAGATTCTCCCCACTATCACTTAGTTTCTTTAGAAGACTAATCAACAAGCATTTACCCAGAAATACCCTCTCTAATTCTGAGGAAATGGAGGCACTGTGAACATGATAAACTATAGTGATTGCTCCAATATCTCTGGTTCTGAAACCCATGACACTGTCTCTTTGAAGCATAGCATTGTTCAAATAACCTTAAGACACTGGATCAGCTCCTCACTATTTTCCCCCTGTGTCTTTCACATAATTTTAACAATTGTCATCTTTTTAGTTTCTTCATTTTCCCCTGTTCTCTGAGCATCCTTTTTTTCTACTTCCCAACAGGATCAGCTCTCATTTATGTAAAATAGAAATAAAACATCTTTTTCCTTGACCCAGCTAATTCTTCTGGTTACTGTCCAAATTTCCTCCTTTTCTGGGTCAAAAGTCTCCAGCATATGGCCCACACCTGCTTCCTCTACTTCCTCTGCCCAGTTCCTCACAGACTCCTTTCCATCTGGCTTCAGCAATGGTCTTTTCAGACTTTGTCCTCTCAGATGGTCTATCAGACTCAGCAGGCTTTACTTGGCCCTTCCTCTTCCCAGCAAAGGTTAGGATTGATGAACTATTCCTTTCTCAGAGTCTTACTGGCAATTGCTCCATGAGCCTCAGGCTGGGAAAAATGCAGCTGTCCTGGAGAAAAAAAAAATTCAGACCTGGCCCAGATAAATACTGAAAGCGACACACTATCTAAGAACAAAGATCTTGAGGGATTCTGTTAGAAGTTCATGAGCTCCCTGAGTACTGCTACCTCTTCCATTGTCACTTTCCTACCAGATTCCTACGACACTTTTGGCTTGGACCCTCAGGTCTCTGCTTTTCTTCGCTTAGCCAATACTAGAGCCTGAACTCAGGGTCTTGTGCATGCTCAGCTTGTTTTCCTGGCTGAGTTCTACCACTTGAGCTATGCCTCAGGACCTCTTTTTGCTGGTTAATTTGGAGATGGAGTCTAGAGGACATTTCTGCCCAGGCTGGATCAGATGTGATTGTCTGGATCTCAGCTTCCTGAGTAGCTAAGATTACAAACAAGCCACTGGCACCAAGTGTTCTTCGTTTTTTACTTTTTTTTTAAATGCATTTGTCCACCTTTCATTGAGTTCATCATGGTTTTATGCTTTTGTTTATAATGTAAACATTTAGTTTCTCTCATAGCCTTGTTCTTCCAACTATAAATGTGTATTTCATAGAAAATCTACTCTAAAACCAGTCTCATTATCACCTTCACCTTATTAACAGGGGGTACACCACTTGTCTCTGTAGTGAGGCCGTGCATCTGGATACCTAGTTGGAAATCTTGAACTTACCTCTAATATTCCTCCCCTCATTATGTGTTTAACCATTCTAGTAATATTTTTGAAGACATCCATAACACCAGGCTTTAAGTGCTAGCTAAACAGACATGAAGATTTCAAAGTTCTGACACTTTTCTAAAATGATTACTTTAGAGCTATCACCCTTATTTAGTTTCTTAGCATTTAGAGCTGGGGTTAGCTAGCAACCTTCTCAGTGGAGAGCCCAACCTTTGGCTTTTTCTCCTTATTTCCTCTGGACATAGTACACTTTGTGAGTACTTGTTCATAGCTTGATATTTTTGAATTGTAAAATACAGACACATAAAATTTACAGGCTTGACCATTATTCAGTGTACAGCTCAGTGCACAGGTCTGCCCACATTAGCATACAACCATTCACCAGGAGTTTTGTATCTTGTGCAAGGACAGTGCTTGCCCATTAAACAACTCTCCCATCCTCCCCTTCCCCCAACCCTTTTGTCTCTAACCCACCAGCCACCATGTTGCTTTTTATCTCTACCAATTTGACTGCTCTAGGTACATCATTCAGTGTTTATTTCTGTTTTATCCTTGCTGTAGCATGTATCAGAATCTCATTTTCAAGTTTAGTGATCTAGTTATATATCACTTTTTTGTTTATCCATTGATATTGGGGCCTTTAGCTATTAGAATGCTATTCTAAAGGGTGTGTAACTTGAAACCCTGTTTTCAATACTTTGGACAATGCAGCCAATTGGTGAGTCATACAGTAATTCCATTTTTTAACTTTATAAGGAACCACTGTTTCCACAGCAGCCATACTATTTACATTCTTGAATAAAGGTTCAATTTCTCTATGACCATGCCAACAATTGTTTTTTCTAGATTCTTTTGATAGTAGCCATCCTAATGAACATGAAAGTGGCATGTCACTGTGGTTTTCATTTGCATTTCCCTTATGTTTAGTGATGAGGAGCATCTTTAGCCAGTAAACTACTTCTATGTATTTTTTGCAGAAATGTCTGTTCACATCATTTGCCTTTGTGTGTGTGTGTGTGTGTGTGTGTGTGTGTGTGTGTGTGTGTGTGTATGTGTGTGTGTGTGTGTGTGTGTTGCCAGTCCTGGGGCTTGAACTCATAGCTGGGACACTGTCCCTTAGGTTTTTTTTGCTCTAGGCTAGCACTCTACCACTTGAGCCATGTTCCACTTCAGGCTTTTTGGTGATTAATTGGAGATAGGAGTTTCAGAGACTTGGGGCTGGGAATGTGGCTTAGTGTGGCTTAGTGGTAGAGTGCTTGCCTAGCATGCATGAAGCCGGGGTTCAATTCCTCAGTACCACATAAACAGAAAAAGCTGGAAGTGGTGCTGTGACTCAAGCAGTAGAGCACTAGCGTTGAGCACAGAGAGGCTCAGGGACAGTTCCCGGGCCCTGCATTCAAGCACCAGGACTGGAAAATAATAATAATAATAATAATAATAATAATAATAATAATAATAATAATAATAATGTGTTTCAGAGACTTTACTGCCCACGCTGACTATGACCTCTCATTCTCAGATCTTAGCACCCTCAATAGCAGGCATGAACCACTGGCGCCCAGCTCATTCACTTATTTATTTTTTCCTCCCTCTAGGTTTCCTCTTAAAGGCTGGCTGTCCTGCTTGAATTCTCTTAGTTAAAACTGTCTATCTCTAGCTCTAGTTCTCCTTGAGAGCACTTTCACTGTTACTGTGTGCCCTGGCTTTCTGCTTGTCTGTCTACTGCTTGCTTGCTTACTTATTTAATAAAGCTCCACCAAGTTTTTTTTACCATCCTGACTTGTTTTTTTTGCCATCTTGGCCACGTGGTAAGTTTTCATAAGACCCCCATACTTTTAGCAGGAGTTCAAAGGTCAATTTGTATGCTAACCCATAAATTCACCATCTTGGCCATGTGGTGGGTTTTTCATGTGACTGCCTAACAAGTGTTCAAAGAAAACTTTGAAATCTGAGATGCTCTGAATTCCTTTTTTTTTTTTTTTTTTGTCAGTCGTGGGGCTTGGGCCTGGGCGCTGTCCCTCAGTTCTTCAGCTCAAGGCTAGTGCTCTACCGTCATTCACTTATTTTTAATAAGGTTTCTTGTTGAATTGTGGGAGCATTTTGGTATTCTAAATAATAATCCTTTTATGCTATGTGATTTACAAGTACTGTTCCCTATTTAGTTGCTTGAGGGTGGTTGAGTTTGGGGTTTTGTTTTTGTTTTTTGTTTTTTGGGGGGAGGGTGGTCGTGGAGCTTGAACTCTTGGCTTGGGTGCTGTCCCTGAGCTCTTCAGCTCAAGGCTAACGCTCTACCACTTGAGCCATAGCGCCACTTCCGGCTTTTTCTGCTTATGTGGTGCTGAGGAATCGAACCCAAGGCCTCATGTATGTGAGGCAAGCAGAGAGTGGTTAAATTTTAAAGAGACATTCTAACCTTTAGTTTTAATACTTTTAAACTCTTATTTAAAGCATTTCAAAACTAAAATATCTCAAAAAATTATCAGATTTTTCTCAACACATAAGTAACATGAAATGAAAAGTCTTAGATAAGCTTTATAAAACAAAATTTAGGTGAGTTAGGAATGGTAGTACACCCCTTGAATCCTAGCAGGCTATATATGCCTCAAATTTTAAAATATATTTTAAAATATATATGTATATGTGTATACACAAAGCCCTGGGTTCAATTCCCAGCACCAATGAAACACATAAATAACATTTGGTGTGTTCCAATCAAGGATGAGAAATGTGTCTTTGACTAACAATTCAAAGAATTATATTTTGATCAGATCTAAGGGAGTAAAGTCTATACAGTACTTAAGAATGACAGTTTAACATTCCAAGCTTGAAAAATGTCCTAGATAGAGAAGAAGAAAAGAAAAAAGAAAAACCTTATAAAGGAGATTGCATAGCAGAATCTGCTATCTCCATCAATACATTCCTCTGCTGAGCATTAACACGCTGAGATGGGCTGAGTAAGGAAACTTAATAACACAAGAGCATATTGGGGTTGTAAAGCGGCTCATGTGGTATAATGCCTGCCTAGCAACTGATAAGGCCATGAGTTCAAACCTCAGTGCCACCAGAAAAACCAACAACAACAAAAAAAAGAGTGTATTGATCTGGAAATAGGCTGTTTTGTTTAAATACACTGCCAGTTTCCAGAAAGTGTTTGCAGCACTTGATGATGAGTCACAAACATAATAGTGATCCTAGCGATGGGCATCTGGAACCCTGTAGCTGGAGAAGAAAACTATGCACATACACTGAAGATTATCTTACTCCACATTTCCTGGTTGCCTTAACATGAAGAGAAACAATAGATTATGTAGTTTAGGCCATATGGTACAAGGAAGCAAACTAGTTTATTTTCAGAGACCCAATTTTTCCTGGCCCTATACAATAAGGGCATTGTATCACCTGAGTCTTTATAAACCTAACAATGATAACACACAATGGGTGGATTTTATGAAAGATATGTAAACATTCTTTAAATTGATCATGGCTCCTCCTTCCTCCACTTGATAAAAAAACCTAATGTACAATACTTATTACAGTTCTGTGAAAGCATTTCTGTGATAAAGTAGTATGGTTTACCTTTTGATCTCATTGATAAGAACCATTTGTGGCTCAGACAGTTCTTGGCTTACTCTCTGGCTCTGAATGCTTTCAAAGCCTGTTTTCTAATACATGTGCAAAATATAAAATGCCAAACTTCAATCACAATTTTAGGCCCCTTATGTACTTTTTTATGTCTAAATAATTTGCTATCACTTTTAGAAGAAAGGAAGACTTGAACTCCTGCAGTGACAAATAGGATTAGCTGATAATGATGATGTCACTTGCTTTCGACCAAAACCTAAGAATTCTACTGGGAACTGAATGCAAGACCTTGTACTTGCTAGGTAAACACTGCCATTTGAGCATACCCCAACCCATGTCAGTTAATATGTGTACAAAAGACTGAAAATTAGAGATTGGGATGATATCTAAGGGTCCTGCATATTCTTTAGCTTGAAGAGTATAGCCTGAGCTTTATTGAGAACCAAATCAAGACTGAAGAACCGGTGTCAAAGCCAGTGCTGGTTACTTAGAAATCATACCTTAGATTTTTAGCGGTGTATATAGCTAGCTGTGTCTTGTTCCTATCAAGAGTGTGTTCCTTTTGCCACAGACTACTTTCTTCTTAAAAGGGGCTGCATCTGTGTCTGCACAAGATAATTGGTTTCCTCAAATGTAGGTCTCACATAAATGAATAATGCCACAGTCCAAAAGAAAGGCTAACTAATCATATCCTTTGCAGGTTATTGCCCATGATACCATAACCTAGGAAAGAATTTCTGGTTTATTATCAGGTCTTTCTAAAAGTAATGAAAGGTAAAGGGAATTGCAGGCAGGATAAAGAGGCAGAGAGGCCAGCTGTATCGTTGCAGTAACTTTGGTGTGATGATGGTAATGAGACCGGGGCTACAATGATGTGATCAATTGAAAAACATATTTTGAGGGGAGTTAGTGCCACCTATATTCACTGACAGTGGAGATTCTTGATGGTGATATGTGGAGATTATTATGTGAGAAGCAGGGAGGCATTAGAATGACTGACACGTCTTGGCCTGAGCAACCAAAAGATTGATGTTGCCATTAGCTGAGGTTTGGTTTTTTCACATGCCAATTGTTCTCATATTTAAATTTGCCTAATAATGATTTTCTTCACATGTTTAGATGTCAGAGAACATCACTAAGAAAGATCCTGAACTTACTTATTGGTGATAGCCTCTGCCTCAAGTTTTAAGAACCGTCTCTGTAAACTTTGACTTCATATCTAACAAATTTTAAAAGACTAAAAGCAGCAAATTTCAAAGCAGGTTATTGTTAGGAAGAGACTGCACTTTTTTAAAAAAAGTAGTAAACCATAAATATTTGGTGCAGTTCTCCGTTCAGCAGAATCATGGTACATTCTAGATTAAATTCTTCTTCAGCTGTGTCAGGCAGATAGAAGAAAGACTGAAAGCCAGGAGGTGGGACAGGCATGTAAACACCTGCGTCCCTCGTCACGGGAGCAGTACTGCACATGTTCAGTGTAAGGCTGAATATGCATTTTAAAACAAACATTATTAAGGTTAAGAAAAATTGAGTTTGCTGCTTCTTAAAAAACATACCCAAAAACAAAATTAGGGAAACTAGATTAGTTTCTTCTGAGTAAAGTGACTTGAAAGCTCATGATGCTTTAACTTAGTTCAAAAAGAGAGAGGGGAGAGGGGAAGAGGGAGGAGAGGACAGGGAAGGGGAGAAGAGAGGAGAGGAGAACTTAGTCGTCAAGTTGCTGTTTAAAAAGTCAGTTGTAATGATGGCCTTAACTACAAGTGATGCCTGGCAAGATTATTCAGAAGTTCTGGTCGCTGGGGCACTGTGCACTGCTAACCTAAGCTATGTCCAGGAATGGGTCCAGCAGCTTCACAACGAGCCTAGCTGACCACATGGGCCTCTTCAGTTTAGCATGGCGCCCCTCCCCTCACCTGCACATTGTAACTCTCTGCATGCGGGTTTATGTGTGATGACAGAGCCCTGAAAGACAGTTAGCAGCTCATGCCTCACTGAAAGGAGTTGCTTCTCAGTCACTGTTTATTGTCTTCAGTGGAGGGAAATATATATGATGGTGATTTGTAGAGATTCTTGAGGGTCCAAAGGCTTGGAAATGTTAGCTGTCTATTGAGTAAGTGAGATGGGTCCTGAGCATCATATTTCTTTGAGGTATGTAAATTTTCCCTATGACTGGCTGTGGTAGATGGTGTCCATATTGAGTGATTTCAGCTGATTGCCCCAGACTGACTAGTGTAGCCCCACCCCCACCCCAGAAGCAACAAAGTATCTTAGCAACTAACTAACTGCAACGGTCATGTGTATCCCAGGAGTTGGGCCTGGGTTTGAACATATAAATTCACTAACATGAGTCAAAGGCAATCCAGGTTACTTCTGGACAAAAATCTAGACATATCAGCAGCCATGGCCCAATGAGTTTGGTGGTAACTAATTCAGAGTAGGCTCCTGGTTTTCACTCCCAAAATCACATCCACTAGAAGCTCTTGCATGGACCTCCGGATTTAGACTTGGCTGTGCTTTGGGCACTTCAGCCAGCTTTATAGGAGCCTTGACACCTGGAACAGTGCTAGCCAGGTATTACAGGAAAGTGCAAGTAGACAAGTAAAGGGTTCAAAAGTGTAAATGAAGCTTCCCTAACGCTGGGCTTCCAAAATGTATTTGCAAGAAAGATCATCTGTCTCTCAGTTCAGCATGTTGTGAAACATGACAGAGAGGATACTGCTGTTTTGTTGGACTACATAGTAATGTGTCGCTCTTGTATTTGAAGAGTTTTGTAGATTTGTTAAAGGGCTAGAAGGTGACATTTTATTAGGCAGAATGGCTCTTCTGCTACAGCTTCATTAATTATGATACCTAGACATAATTGGGCTCTAGCTAAGAATAGCAGATAAAAAAGAAAGTCGTCCTCAGGAAAAAAAAATTGAGTTGAGGTTCTGAGAAACCAAAAGAACATTCACAGAGGGCATCTGCTGATTCTCAGGCACCGCTATCACCAGAGATGGCAATACACGGTCACTATAGCCAATTGCATAGGAACCTTAACCTTTTGACTGTCTTCCACTTCATGTTTTATAATAGACATAGACAGAAATAATTGGAAATAACCTGCACGATTCAGAAATAACTATTTGGATGGTTTGAACTTAATCTACTCACTTTTAATTAATAAACTATTTTTAGAGCAGTTTTAGTTGCCAGAAAAACTGCCCAGAAAGTACAGAGAGTTTCCATATATACCTCTTCTCCCCACCCTAGACCCATGTACAGCTTCCCCTGTCTGGCATTGCCAACAGATATTAATGAACCAATATTGCTCCATTAATATTAATTTCTAATATTTACATCAGGACCTATTTCATATTGTATAGTCTGTGAATTTTGACAAATGTCCAACATTAAGACATTTCCTACTACAGAGTCACACAGTGTTGTTTCACTGCACTAAGGATGCCCTCTCTTCCACCTCTTCTCTCTTCCACCTCTTCTCCCTTCCTACTTGTACCCTGAACCCTTACCTGAGCATTCAACAGCCACTGTTCTTTGTTTTGCCCATAGTTTTACCATCCCAATTATTTTTAAGTAACTGCCTAAGAAAGTATCATTCCTTTCTTTATTCATAAAACAGATCCTCAGTAAATCCTATGGGTATTTACTTTGTGTATGTATTGGGATTTATAGCAAAGACACAGACATTAAAAATCCCAAACTCAGAGTCAGGTATAGTGGCACGTACCCAGCTGGAATCCCAGCCCTTGGGATGTTGAAAAACGGGAGTATTTGAGTTTAAGGTCGTCCTTGGCTACACAGCCAACTTGAGGTCATCCTGAACTACATCATGAGACCCCTATCTCAAAACAAAACAAAACAAAGGAGGAAGAAAGGAAAGAAGGAAGGGATCCCAGTCTCCATGAATCATATATCCTAGTATGTATTCTATATATTCTAACCTTTAGTGAGATAGACAATGAGCACACAGTATAAGAGGAGGTGCTTGAAGAAAGTAATCTGATAATGGCTTTTCCTACTAGCTAACCCCATGCCTCAGTTCAGACCCTCATCTTCCTTTTGTCCTTCTGTAGTCTGGCCCTGGGAGTTGGGCCTTCTGCTTCCTCCCACTGCCACCTGTTTTTCCCCAAGACCATCAGGAGCCCAAAGCCAATTCCTAACTCTTCCATTCTCTTGCCTCTGAGATAAGTGTGTATACTTCTTCCATACTTTCATTAAGGTTTTACTACTATAGCCTTGCCTAATACTGATAATAATATGATAAAAAAAAATATATACAAGGTTATAAGAAACAAGTGCCTGTATTCACCGTATAAAGACTAACTAGACAAGCTTGTTCCAGTTTGGGAAATGAATACCTCCAGTGCTTTGTCAAGCCTCCAATCCTCTCTTCTTAGGCTGGTAAAAATCTGTGTAAGTCCATAAGAAGCCTGATTCTTTTCCCTACCATTTTCTCCCCAGCCCTCTAGAGAGTTAAGATTTTAGCAATTGGGGATAAACCAGAAAGGGAATGGATTACTCCAAGATCCATTCTGTCCTCACCTGCTGGACCTACTACTAGCCCTTTGAATCTGATAAAAGAAGTATATTGAGGGGCTCAGTGGTAGAGCACTTGCCTTGCATGCCTGAGGCCCTGGGTTTGATTCCTCAGCACCACATAAGCAAAAAGAAAAAAGCCAGAAGTGGCACTGTGACTCAAGTGGTAGAGCGCTAGCCTTGAGCTGAAGAGCTGAGGGACAGCGCTCAGGCCCAGAGTTCAGGCCCCACGACTGGACCCCCCCCCAAAAAAAAGCATATTGAAAAATCAACTAAATGGAATCCTTGTTAACCCTCCCAAGCAGACAGATGAGAGCCCGTGATGCACAGCTCCTCTCAACTACACACACAGTCACATCACACTAAGAGCCTGAATTTGGCCATGATGGGAGTATTTACACCTTAGGAATTGACCAACTTTTCCAGTAACAGTTTAACTTTTTTCCCCAAAGAACCATTTTACCATCTTACTAGTGTGCAGACTTTTAGTCATCAAATGCACATATTGGTTTTACCATAGGACTTAGATCCAAGAACACTGCTTAATTTTATGCTCAAAGTCTATTTTCAATAGCTTCAGGGATAAATGCCAACCACAGTGTGCAGTTGAGTTGATCCAGCACTTTTGTCAACCAGAAATCACATCAGGCAACACCCACATTTCTCATACTTCGGCTTGGAAGAACTGAGGCTATTTACAGGTGGTTTCACCTCTGTTGACATCACTGAAGTCTCACAGGGATACCATCCTGAGAGTTCCTACTGCCGGGGTCAGACCCTGATCGGAATTAACATTTCCCAGATCCAAGTTTGCTTATCCATGTGTAATTAATAAGGTGCTGCCTTTGCTGACTGGCCCTTTTGTGCCCATGCAGGACTGCACACGCCAGAGCAAAAGCTGACGCTGCTGACCAGGCTGCAGTGGCCGCCCGCCAGGAATGTGACATCGCGAGAGCTGTGGCCAGGGAGCTGTCGCCTGATTTCTACCAACCAGGTACACCAATTCTTAGCTTGCAGAGGTGGGAGCACTGGCATTGGTTTTCTTTTCCTTTTCCTTTTCCTTTAAAGGTGTTTTATGAATCTCAGCAGTAATAAATACATGGTAGAATATTGTAATCATCTGAATGTCAGCATTGGGAATTTGAATTATGCCCAGGGTATCTCCCTGCCTGGGCCACCTTCCCATCTTCTTACCTTCCAAACCACCCAACCCCGCCCCAACCACATATCATCAGCAAACTATGAGCCAACATCTCTAAACAAGAAGTATCTTTTTGTTAAAATTATCTAAGTGACAATTGTAAATTCTGTGACAACCCAGACTCAAAGACACCTAACAATAGCAGCAAAAGAAGAACTAGCAAGTATTATGATTTTTAAAAAGATATATCTGAACATTAAAGGAGTGTAATTAGAAGATAACACAGTGAATCACTTACTCTGTTCAGATTAAGCTGAAAATAAATTCCATAAGAAAGAAAGGACATAAAATAAGTCCTCATTCATTATGTGTCTCAAAAATGTTGTAAAGTAGCCAGGCGCCAGTGGCTCACACCAGTAATCCTAGCTACTCAGGAGGCTGAGATCTGAGGAACAGGGTTCAAAGCCAGCCTGGGCAGGAAAGTCCGTGAGACTGTTATCTCCAATAAAGCACTAAAAAAACAGAAGTAGCTCTGTGACTCAAGCAGTAGAGCACTCGCCTTGAGCTGAAGAGCACAGGGACAGCGCCCAGGCCCAGAGTTCAAGCCCCATGACCGACCACAAAAAAAAAAAGAAAGAAAAGAAATGTTGTTAAGTGCCAATCAAAATTATTTGCAGTAAGTGTACATATTTAATTTGCTTCATACGTCTTCCACTCCATCTGCAATGGTTTATTCTTTTTGCAAAGCAGTTAGAGTCACCTTATTACATACATCATTATCTTTCTAACATTTGCTTTCAGAGATCAACAGATTTCTAGCTGAAGAAACAAAAATGACTGCATCAAGTTTCTTGAAAAAAATCTATTTCAGGCTTGGAGCATAGCTTAAGGGGTAGAACATCTGCCTAGCAAGCACAAATCCCTAAGTTCAAATCTTACTACCTCCTTACTTCATTTAAAAAAAATCTATTTCCTTGGTAAAGAACTTCTCCATGATGATTTTTTATTATATTAGTAAACTTTAACAGCTAGCCCAGTACCCTACACAGTATGGTATGTTCAGTGTGAGTGCAGTTTCCCAGAGAGTGGTACATTGGAGCCACAGCATGTCTCTGAATCCTAATATATGGATAATGAAAGTAGGGTTTTAGACCCCAGATTCAAGGAGTCCCACAAATCAAGGTGTGGCACCTGCCTCTGTATGCTATGAAAGAGACATGATAAAAGGCAGAGAAAGATTTATCACATGACACATGCATGTTACAGGAAGACAGCATATCAGTACATCTTGAGTCATCTTCAAAGTCTAGTCATGATCTGTTCATGACTGTATGTAAACCTATAGAAGTTTAAATAGACAAAAAATTAGGACAGGAGCAAAATATGTGCGTAAGTAGTATATTGAAACCTCTGTAGGATAATGAAGTTATTCATGAGTAGATCATAGTTGAGAAGTGGTGCCCAATAGCACATTTGTCAGCTGAGCCCTTGTTATAATTAGAGTCATTGATATCTGGTGGGTGGTCCAGTCTTCTGTCTGGCCCCTTCCTTGGTTCTCAGATGACTATAAAGTGACTTGCAGGAAAGAATGACTCAAGGCAAAGATACAAAAGCTTTTCTCCTACCTTTTACATTGAAGGCCAAAGTATGTAGTCAATGCTTTTCATCAAAAGCAGGTTTTTAAGTCTTGTTACAGTCAGCAAAGTATAACCAATGTCAAGAGCCAGAGAAAATCTAGAATCATCACTGTACTAAATGATGGAGGAGTGGGGGGAAAATAACAAATAGATTTTGAAGATCTTGGGTTTATTGTTGCCTCATGAAAAGTAAACAGTGCCAGGCAAAGACTGAACACCAAAAAAGCTAAAGAGGGCCCAGTTGGCTTGCTGATGGAGTCACAGAGTGATTTTTCAAGAGTTCTAGGTCAAGGGAGGCAACTGGTCATAATGAGTATTTTCTTTCATGTGCATCTGTTTTAAGTCTTTGATGGGATTTAAATCCTTTCATGCATGTATGTGGGAGTTTGTTTGGAAAGGGACTCTGCATTTGTTTGCAATGACCTCTGATCAAAGGAATTTTTATGGTGTGAAATAAAGTTGTACTTCCATGGTGTCTAAGCACCTTGGTGAATTAGCCCTTCCAGGATATAAGAGTTATAGAAGAGCTGAGCAAGTGGGAAATGGGTTGGGGGTTGGGGGGTGTTCTGCCCCATGCTCCCCAATGGTACTGCCATAAGGATAAGCTGGACAGTTGAGAGGCAGTGAGTTTAAGTTATTCTCTCAATGAACAAACATACTATTGTCTGCAGATGCTAATTTTTGGTTCTGTTGTTAATTCTGCTGGGGGATAGAGTCCCTCTAGACTTCCATTAGGTACTACCCACAGGTAAATGATACAGGTCATCTTAGTTTCCCAGACTAAATGGTAAGTAAGGCCTTTTATGGTGCAAATGCATTTGAAGGGAAAGAAATATTGTGGGAAAATGTAATCTCACCCTTTCTTAGCAAAAATAGCTTCATATAAGCAAGTTGTCCATCAGTAATGAATACATCCCAGTAGCATGAGATGACAGTAGGTCTCTTTGAGGCTACGGCCACAGCATGGAAAGCTGCAATCCCCTTTGACCCACAGCCAGCATTTCCTTCAGCAGCTGTATAGAAGGCCTTTCTTACCAAGTATTGCGGCTCTTCTCCGGGGACCATGGCTCATGCTTTCCACTCTGCCTTTACAGGGTGATCAAATCATAGAATCGTTTGCTAACGGGCTTTCAAGTACTTCTGCTCACTTAATTTACGTATCTCAGTTACAAGTGTCACCTTTGTGTGTAGTGCATGTGCCTTAACCCTAGATAAAAATGTGTCTGTCATGGCTTGCATTTTGAATGTTTTCATAGTAAGTTATCTATTTTCAGGCACTGGCAGTATTTTCACATGTTGGCCATCTTAATTCAATCCTTATGCCTGTAGTTTAAACATGTATCATTTACAGTTCATTTACAAATGCAAAGGGAAACTAAAACATAGACATATGGGATATTAAGTTCTCAAAGGGTTAGATTAATTAAACTTAACCCTCTCAAGAAGTTAATAATAAAACGTAAACAAATGGGATATATGGGGAAAATGTGTACATAATTGCATAAACACAGAGAAATGGAAATTGCAATTGGTGTGCATGAATAGTGAGTCCCCGCCCCCCACCAAATGAGAATTTAGAACTTTTGCCCTGAGGGGTAAACTTGAAATTGAGCCATAGGCATGCTTAGTTAGACATTGGTCACCTGATCACTCACAATCCATGATTGCAAGGCTATAAGGACTTTAGAAGTTCCTTATAACAGGACTAGGAATATGAAAACATCTAAAAAGAAATTGGTCACCCTCAAAGTATAGAAGAAAAGTGAGTCAGAGGCAAAAATTGGCAGTGTATATCCAGAGCCTGTCCAGAGGAGGAGAAGCCTGAGCCAAAACCTTGGAGTATCTCAGTGGCATTGGCAAGGACATTTCTATTATAGGGCAGGATACTGTGGCCAGTGGTGGATGGCTCTATTGGCAAGATCATCATGACTGAGGAAATGGACACATCAGGCTAGCTCAACCTGATGCCATTACATAGTTGATTCATCTCATGCTCCTTGTTCTGATTCCACATTCACCAGTAACTCATGGAGGTCTGCCCGAAGGGAGTGTCAGCACAGGTCTTGTGGCCTGTGTGATATTTACCCTGCTCACTGTGAATTAATGGATTAGCCTTTTACATCAGCCTTGTGAGCTTTTGATATGAGTAGGCCCCAAGCAGTGGCTCTACATACAAATACTATAAAATCAAGTTTCTGAGGCGGGAAGGCCAGATGAAGCTTTTGACAAGTAGAAGGGATTAAAGAACCAGACAATTGGGAAACTATATTCCTGGCTCTTCAGTTTCCTTTCCACCAAAATTTTAGTTTGTTTTTAATTTCAAGTGCTATTAAATAGGGCATTAAATTTTGCATTTGTCAGTGGTCCGGGCATGGGTTAAAGAAATTGAAACACTGCTTTGGAACATGGTGAATTTATTACTTTGAGTCCTCTTGGAAGAGAGCCAGCCTCCTTCCCTAGGCAACATCTCAACAAACTTTGTCTTCCTCAGCTGAAGCAGGCATGTGCTCACACGCAGCACATTCATTATTTAAGGTGGAAGTGCAGCCTGTAGGTTATTTAGTGTTAACCAAGCTTGCATTTCTGGTATGAATTAGAAGTCTTTAAAGATCAAAGCATCTCTTTACTATGTAAATAAATGCCTGTGCCTATCGTCAACATGTACAAATAAAGCATCTAGGAGTGATGACTCTCACGCTCACCTTCCAAACCTAAGATTCTGAATACACGTATTCATGAAAAAAAGTGAAATAATCCACTGGTGATTAAAATTAGCGATTCATGAGTTGCTTGTTATTATTGCTATTTATTATTTATTATTACTACTTATTATTCCTTTCACAAATGTGGACAGGGCCCTGGAATGGATGTTCTGTGACTCACACTGAGTACAGTGTTGTGTTCTCTGGCATTGTGGCATTGTTACAGATGGGACTGGAAGGTCCAATGGAAAGTGGTGTTCTTTCCCTATGGATCACAAAATGTGATTTTGCTGCAGTTTGTATCACCTTTTAGAATCGTGTAGTCTGGTCCTTTTTCCCTGATTAGCAGTCTATAGATAAAATTATAATTGTTATTAGTGACTCCTGCTGCCACTATTAAGCAAATGCTTAAGGCCCTACTCCTCTAGACATTTGTTTGGGTTTGGGGGTATTTAACTCAGAGCTTGTGAGGCAGTTACTTTACCACTTGAGTTATACTGCCAGCCCCTTTCTGCATTGGTTATTTTCAAGGGAAGGTCTTTCAGGATGCCCAGCCTGACCTAGGCTCTGACCCCTTTAATTATGCTTTCCAATGTAGTTGGCATAACAAGCACAAAAACCAATGAAGCTAGCCATTGATGGAGATGGAGTCTTTAAAACTTTTATGCCTGGGAAGGCCTCAAATGGAAATCCCTCAATTCTTGCCTCCCAAGTAACTAGGATTGCAAGCTTAAGGCCACACCCAGCCCTTTGTAGACATTGGTTTGGGAACTCTGCCTACAGCCAACCTACTGAGACTTGCCTTGAAATTCAAACTCTCATTGTCTGTCCAGAGCCTTTGTGCCAACTCTGACGGCTTGTCTTAATGTCAGTGAATGATGCTGTATGGCATTTCATGCTGTGTGGTATGTCTGGAGCAGGTGACTTTCATCTGGATTCTTCCCTATGTCAGTCTCCAGGAGGGACAACGCTGCCCTTAGATTTACACATAGGATCTTGGAAATCATGGCTGCATGCAACACTATGAATACTTGTCAAGGCTTCCCTCCCTGGCAGCATTCTGGAGGATCCTGTGAATGAACCACTGCTTCTCATAAGCTTTACCTGGCTAGTACTGCATTGCTAGCACACGTAACTACCCAGAACAAGTAACAGGCCAGCAGGTGCCTTCCAGAGATATCTTCTAGTCCAGAAAAGCTTCTGTCCTCTGCCTTACTTTAAATATCTAGTTTAAAAAGCACTTACTCTTACTCTGGAAAAATCCAACCGTGCATTTTCATTGTTTATTCGGTTGTCACATGACTATGTCACCTAGGATCCATTTTTTACCGTAGTCAGTTAGACAAGGCTGGTATTGGGCCCATATCTCAACACATAAACTTTGCATGCTTTCAAACACCTCTGTCTGGGTATTAGAATCACCTGGAACGTTTGTTAAACATTAAGATACATAGGCTTTGATTTGTACTTTTTCTTAAATCAGAATCTCTGAGCATTTGTCTTTCTGATAGATGACAAATATGGTAGCCACTGTTTGAGGGCACATTGATTTCTTTAACCAGTCATCTTCTATGCATAATAGAGAAAAAGTTTTCCCCCAGTTCTGGGGCTTGAACTCAGTGCCTTGTGCATTCACTCGGCTTGTTTATTTTTCACTTGCATTCTATGGCACTGAGCCATTTCTACAGTCCTGCTCTTTGTTGGTTATTTTGGAGGTGGAATCTAGCAGACATTTCTTCCAAGGACAACTTCACTGATCCTCAAGTCTCAGCCTCCTGAGAAATTAAGATTACAGGCCTGAACCACTGGTTCCAAACTCATGTAGATATATTTTCTTTATTGTGAAAATACCGTACAGAGGGATTACAATTACATGGGCAAGATAATGAGTACATTTCTTATCAAGCATTGTAGCCTCCTCCTTTGTTTCCCCTTCCCATCCCTTCTCATCTCCCACCCACCCCCTCATGTAGATCTATTTGTGTAAATATTATTCTGCCACCATTCTAGTTGCACTCAGTAGACTCTGAGTAACATGTTGATATAGGTGAATATGCCTAAAAAACTTATTTAATAAGTGTATCCCTAGAGTAAGCATACAATGCCTTTTCTAATATACTAGAACAAGAACTATGTAACCAAAGAGGCACCAAAAAAAGGATAAAGAAGTGATTAGACTTGTACTTGAGAGCTAAGAAACATAGCACATACACTTAGTGATGTCCATGATTTAGCTTTGTTAATCCACTAATACAGATTACACCATTAGCCAAATTATTGTCAACTCGGCCTGTTCATAAGAGTATAGTCTAAGCCCGGTGCTGGTGGCTCACGCCTATAATCCTAGCTACTCAGGAGGCTGAGATCTGAGGATTGTGGTTCAAAGCCAGCCCAGGCAGGAAAGTCTGTGAGGTCTGTGAGACTCTTATCTCCAATAAACCACCAGAAAATCGGAAGTGGCTCAAGCGGTAGAGTGCTCACCTTGAGCTGAAGAGCTGAGGGACTTCGCCTAGGCCCAGGTTTAAGCCCCACGAGCGACCAAAAAAACGGGGGGGGGGGTATAGTCTAAATTTGTAAATGGGAGAATTATCTTCACTATTTATGAAATGTGTTTTATATTCAGATGTTATTAGCTTTTTTCAGATAACTAAAACCTATCATTTTAAGTGCTAGCTTTAATTTTTTTTAATTCTTCTTAAGTGTGACTGAGTTGCATAAGTCATTCCCCACATAAACACCTTTCTTCCTATATTGGCAGCCATCACTTTGGTTGCATTCTGTCAGAGAAACTTCCCTTTCTGATTCTCATCTGCTTTCTACAGAAAATACAGGTGGGACTGAAGGTTACCAGGATAAGTTCTAAATTTGCAAGCTGGACTCTCATGGTCTCAAGTCTTCACAATGAAACACACATTATTTCCCCAAGTTTAGTGGCTTTTACCTTTTGCTTCCAGTGTAGTTGAGTATTAGCTTTTTACATGGCTTTACTTTAAGATAAAGCCATTGACAGTTTTACACCCACCTGTTAGGTTGAAGACATTAAAGTATTCCATTGGTTTAGTGTTAGGTAGCTTCAATTACCATCCCATTGGCTCTGAAAGCCAGTGATTTTACTTATCATTGCAGTATACTTTGGGTGTACCATACCTAGATGAATAGGTTCAGTAATGCTATAAACTTAAATAGCAACAGAGCGCAAATAAAAAATCAACTCATTTTGTTTTGAATGAAGGGGTGAACAAGAAGTCTATAAGTAAACACTGTATCAGGCTCTCTCAGAGAATATACTTTATCACAGAAGAGGAGGAGGTTTGCGAAATTTCAAGGGCTTCTCTGTCAAGGACCACTACAGATGACCTTGTGGGCTTGAAAACGTAGGAGCTAGGGCTGGGCATGTAGCTCAGTGGTACAGAATATACTTAGCATGCATGAGTCCCTGGGGTCATTTGCCAGCACCAAAAACAAGTAAACGTGAAAAGTAAGGGTGAAGTTGCTGATGGAGAAGTAATTTCATGTGCCCATGGTGCTATGCAGATCCAAGATTTCAGAAAGGAAGACATCACCTTTTGTATGACTACCATCACCCACTTTGTCCATTCAGTGAGAAGCCTCAAGCTGGGTCAGAAATTCAGGCTACTAGTTTGAACATAGGAGTTTTAAAAAAGCCAGCAGGGTGTCAGGAGCTCACGCCTTTAATCCTAGCTACTCAGGAGGCTGAGATCTGAGGATCACTGTTCAAAGCCAGCCCAGGCAGGAAAGTCCATGAGATTTGTATTTCCAATAAACCACCAGAAAACTGGAAGTGGCACTGTGTCTCAAGTGGTAGAGCACTTGCCTTGAGCTGAAGAGCTGAGGGACAGCACCCAGGCCCAGAGTTCAAGCCCTACAACAGACCCCCTTCCCCCCAAAAAATCGCCAATTTAACAAGGGGACAACATCTTGATCTTCAAAAAGCCAGTTCTGGCCAAGAGATCTTGGTGATTTGGAGAAAGTTTAATCCCAAAAAAAAAATTAGTTTATCTTCTAGAGGATGGAAATTGTAATAATACTGGTGTGTACAATCTGCAAGAGAAAGCCTCATTTCTAGTGGTCAACAATTACCCTATATGTTACATTATGTTTTCTCCTAAAGGTAACTATAATTTTTAGCTGTAATAGCAGTCTCCATGTCAGTAAAATGACGATTTTATCACCTGCTTTCTACAGCTTCCATGGAGTTTTAAATTTCAGAAAATGCCTTATATGAAAGTAGCAATCTCATTCAAATAATTTATTAGGCCAACTGCTATGAGACAAGCAATTGAAAGTATAAATGTGCGATATGGTGTTATTTATGGGAATAATATAATTTGAACTCAGAGCCTCATGCTTGCTAGACAGTCACTCTACCTCTTAAGCCACATATACTCCTAGCCCTTTTTTACTTTAGCTGTTTTTCAGATAGATTCTCATGGTTTTTCCCAGTCAGCCTGGAATTTCATCCCTTTACCTATGCCTCTCTCATAGCTGGGAATACAGGCATGAACCCATTGGTTGAAATTAGGCAAAACTTTTTTTTCCCAGACTCACTATGAACCACAGAGATACTCCCAGTCACTGTCCCTGAGTGGCTTGGAATTACAAGTATGCACCATTACACCTGGCCCTTTAACAGTTTTTTTTTTTTTTGGCAGTACTAGGGTTTAAAAGCAGGGCTTCATACTTGCTAGGCAAGCTCTCTACTGCTTGAGACATGCCTCCAGCCCTTTTATCTCTGGTTATTTTTGAGGTAAGGTCTCACTTTTTACTAGGGCTGGGCTTTAACTGCTCTTTTCTCTTCTGTAAAGCTTTGGTTGGCTTGGGGTGTGGAGTAGGGCTGATGGCAGGAAGGCACTATGAGCACATAATGCTGTGGCTTGGACAAGAGCTGGTCACCCCTTTAAGCAAACTGATGAAGGTAGCTTCTCCCGGTGTATTTGAGAGCTAATGTATCAGTTCCTGCCAGCTGTGCTGTATGTAACTTCTGCTTCACCTTATGAGATTCAAAGTGGCTGATGGGTAGAATGGTAGCCAGTTTACACATGACTTGATTGTTGGGCAGGGCTGAGGCTGATCCACCTAGAAGGGCACTGCCTGGAGAGTTCAGGGCCCCATACTGGCCTCTCAGTGATCACTGGCACCACCTCAACCCTCACTGTCTTACCACCACACTTGATTAGATCTCACTCCTGTAGTTATGCAGAGTCACTCTGAAAGAAAAATAAAACTCTAGTTATAAAAAATACGGGGCTGGGAAAGTGGTTCAGTGGTAGAACGCTTGCCTTGCATGCATGAGGCCCTGGGCTCCATTCCTCAGCACCACATAAGCAAAAAGAAAAAAGCCGGAAGTGGCGCTGTGGCTCAAGTGGTAGACCGCTAGCCTTGAACTGAAGAGCTGAGGGACAGCACCCAGGCCCAGAGTTCAGGCCCCAAGACCAGACCCAAAATAAATAAATAAATAAATAAAAATAAGATTATTTACCAACAACCCTGAAATACATTTTAATAACATAAAAATCCTGAGACTACAGAAGCAGACAACTGTCTTGTCCTAAACACTGTAGGCAAACTGATTGTCACAGCTACAAGTAGGCTACAGAGAAACAACTCTGTGTGGGACAGCCTGAACTATAGAAAGGTTTCTAAGCATGACCAATGTCATCTATGTACAGCTTCTTCTTTTCTTTTCTTTTCTTTTCTTTTTTTTTTGTCAGTCTGGGGCCTGATCTCTGGGCCTGGGCGCAGTCCCTCAGCTCTTCAGCTCAAGGCTAGCACTGTACTACTTGAGCCACAGCACCACTTTGGGCTTTTTATTTTGTGCTTATGTGGTGCTCAGGAATCGAACCCAGAGCCTCACGCATGCAAGGCAAGCACTCTACCACTGAGCCACCTTCCTAGCCCATATGTACAGCTTCTTTACACAAGTATCTGTCTTCTGTTTTAGTTCTTCAACATTATTTGGATAAACTGTGTCATTTCTCTGCCAACTCCACTTAGTATTCTGCTGTATGCAGAAACAATATAATTATTGGGGATATCAGAACTGTTGAACATTGATGGCTGTCAAAGCCATAAATAGTGGTCTGTGTGAACTTCAAAGCACCTTTTTTTGCAGAAACAAATCACTTCCCTGAAGAATGAAATGTACTCACACTTATTCAAGTCTTTGTAAATATATTTTTTCAGTTGATACCATTTCCTTAGAGAGGGGGGTGGCTGGGAAGGTGGCTCAGTGGTAGAGTGCTTGCCTTGCATGCATGAGGCCCTGGGTTTGATTCCTCAATACCACATAAGCAGAAAAAACCAGAAGTGGCACTGTGGTCAAGTGGTAGAGTCCTCACCTTGAGCTGAAGAGCTGAAGAACAGCACCCAGGCCCAGAGTTCAGGCCCCACTACCAATGAGAGCAGACAGACAGACAGACAGACAGACAGACAGACAGACAGTCAGAGAACATACAAACAAGCCTTTATATCTTTTTATTATCATCATTTTCTTGTACTTTAAATTTTTTCCAGGTCCTGATTACATCAAACAGAGATATCAAGAGGGTGTTGACGCTAAAGAAAATCCAGAAGAAAAGGTACCAGAAAAACCACCCACACCAAAGGAATCTCCTCATTTTTATCGCAAAGGCACGACACCCCCCAGATCTCCTGAGGCCAGTCCAAAACAGAGCCACTCTCCCCAGCCCTCCTCCCCGAAGCCCTCCAAGAAGCAAAACCCCAGCTCAGGGGCAAGACTCAGTCAAGATAGAAGGAGTGTGGATGAGCAGGTGACAGCCATTGTCAATAAACCCTTGATGTCGAAGGCCCCCTCAAAGGAGGCGGGAGCAATGGTGTCCAAATACTCTGGCCGCCACCATGTCCCCAACCCCAGTAACGGGGAGCTGCATTCTCAGTATCACGGCTACTATGTGAAATTGAATGCCCCCCAACACCACGCAGAAGAGGAAAATGATGATGGAACAAGCCAGTCTTCCTCAGCACTGGTACACAAGCCGTCACCTAACAAGTGGAGTCCCCCTAAGTCTGTGACAAAAGCAGTTGCCAAAGAAAGCAAAGCTGAGCCAAAAGCAAAGAAGTCTGAACTTGCTATACCAAAGAATCCAGCAAGCAACGATCCGTGCCCTTCTTTGGAAAAAGAAGCCAATTCAGTAAGTCTCACACAAAGTGCTGTCATTTCTCCCCTTGGCTTTGTTCAGGGAGTGGGGTGACTGTGCATTGCGGTGACAGCCAGGCCTTGGCAGAGTACAGGGTCATTTATGGTAGTATACCATGTTTATAGATTGAGAAAGCAAAGAGCTCTCCAGGCAGGAGGTCCTGAGCCTACTCAGCTGCCCTCCTTACACATAAATTGGGTAGGTAAAACCTGACCAGCCCAGAATGTCTCATGTATATGTATGAGCTTTCATAGTGAGCTTTGTGTAGCTTCCTCTCCCCCAACAAAAAACCTGTGACCAGTGCCTCCCAGACCTCTAGAAATAAGACGTGCTGGGTCATCCTTTCACACCCCACACGCGCTCACACACAAACACATCATCATCTTTACACAGAAGGAAACCTCCTGTAGGAGGCTCTGTTAGGAACAATTTTCCCACAAAATTTTAGCTTGGATTTTACTTAATTAGTTAGCTTTGCTACCAGAGTATTTGTCATCACAAATGAGACATTTTTCAGCAATTTAATTACTTTAATTGTGTACCTTCTGAATGAGAATGCCTTCAGAATTTTGGTGTTCTTTTAGATGCTATTTATCATTATCAGTGTGTCTTGAACATGTAAGATATTTGTTAGTGCAATTACTGATTGATGTGTGTACGCTTCTTCATGAGCTTTATTTGTAGAATGATACGTAGAATTTGTATCTTGTCAAATTTTACAGAATTTATATAATCCATGTAGTTTATAAAAATTTGATTTTTTACCTGACCTACTGACTTGGTCACCTATGCCTTCAGATAGAGGCATTAAATATTAATGCAGCTTAACAAATAAGACGCCACTAATCTGGTAATGCTAGTAATTTCAGAAATAAGCATAATGGTGTGGATTGGTAACCTGGCCAACAGGATTACAGAGCAGCTCCTATTTATGTTTGTGCAATCTACTCTTAGCAGACCAAAGCTGCAGCTTAAGTGGTAGAGATCCTGCCCACAATCGTGAGATCCTGAGTTCAATCCCCAAGACTTCTAAAAACAACAACAAAAACAAAACAACAATAAAAAGTTTATGCTAAGCTGGATACCTGTGGCTTGTGCCTGTAATCCTTGCTACTCAGAATCTGATGATGGCAGTTGAAAGCTAGTCCAGGCAGAAAAGTCCCCAAGAGAAGTGGCACTATGGCTCAAGTTGTAGGGTGCTAGCCTTAGCACAAAGAAGCTCAAGGACAGCGCCCAGGCTCTGAGTTCAAGCCTCACATCTGACAAAAAAAGAAAGCTTATGCTTAGCATTAAACATTGAAATTCATCTTTTTTAAAATTAAGTAATTGTACAAGGAGGTTATAATTCCATATGTCAGGATGATGAATGTTACTCTTTTCATCATTCTCTCCCATTTTCCCTCTCCCTACCTTCAAGTATTTCAATTTCTACATAAAATACACTGAATATAATCACTATATTTGCTCACCTTTGCCCTCTCCCTTTTGTGAAATGCATCTTTTGAATTAATTAGTGCTTAAAATCGCTTATGCTTGTTTCTCTTGCTAGTATTGATTTTCTCAAATTTTCACCTTGTAATTTAACTAAATATAAATTAATCAGATTAATTGGACAAATAGTTCCCTAAAAGTCAACCTCCATGGAGGTAAATTTCTTTCAAAACAGAAATTTTATGAGACTCTCTACTATTCAGTAAGCATTCATTCTGATTTTTAAGCATTCACTCTTAAAAATGTTTAACATGAGCTGGGCACCAGTGGCTCACACTGTAATCCTAATTACTCAGGAAGCTATGATCTAAGGATCACAGTTCAAAGCCAGCTTGGGCAGCAAAACCTGTGAGACTCTAATCTCCCATAAACTACTCATAAGAAAAAAGAAAAGGAAAAAAGCCAGAAGTAGAGCCATGACTCAAGTGGTAAAGCACTAGCCTCAAGCAAAAGAAGCTCAGAGACAGTACCCAGGCCCTGAGTTTAAGCCCAGCACGGACACCAAAAATAGAAAGAAAAAGAAAAAAAAAGTTTAACATGAATATACCAGTAACCAGTCCTGAACTTTTAAAAGTGATAATCATTTTTCATTAGATAGTTATTATGTACGGTCTCATAAAGCCTCAAGTATATAGCAGTAACAGTTTGCCTGATTTACAGTTGGGAATTCAAACAATGCTAGGTCAAGTTTATGCCTTTGTGTAACTCAGTGGTTTCATTTGGCTCCCAGAATTCATAGGGGTAGTATATGTCTCAGTGCCCTGCTCATTCATCTGTGATTAAAAAAAAAAAACTAAAAAGTCTAGTCTTACCTGTAAGATACTTTTTCTAAAACAGTACCTTAGGGCTGGGTATGGTGATTCACTTTTGCAATCCCAGCTACACAGATGACAAAAGTAGGAGAACTGTGGTCTAAGACCAGTCCAAGAAAACATACCCGGTCCTATTAGAAAAACAAACTAAAAATAAAAGGACTGGGGTATGGCTTAAGTGATAGAACACTTACCTAGCATGTACGAGACCCTGAATTCAATTCTTAGCACTAAAGGGAAAAACAAACAAACAAACTACTATAGGTGCAGTGGATAAATTCAGAGCCTCCTTATTTAGAAACAATCATATGTTTTGCTTGTACAGAATCCTCTCGGTTTGGGAGTAAGCCAAGCATTCCCATCCTTGAAGGCCAGTCTCCAGGGCCCCTGTTTGTACTCCAGCAGCACTGTAGCCTCCCTGATCTCCATGCTGCCTGTGGGTGTGAGGGGACTGTCCCAGAAAGCAAATGACTTTATACCTTCATGTAAAACGCTGTCTTGCTAATGGTAATGGAAAACTTCCTGTCTTTTGTGCTCCTGAGGATGGACCTCCTCTTCTCTTCCCTGAGGGTTAGGAAGTGGCATAGTCTTCAGAAAGGTAGCCAGTGAATGGCTTCCAAACAATAGAGTAGTACTTACAATTTGGAGCTAGAAAGACACTGTGCACAGGTAGAAGTTGCAAGCAATATGTTTCAATTCATTGACACTTTCCCACGAAAGCAGACATTTGGGAGAAACCCAGAATTAATCAGTCAGTGGTCTTGGCGAGTAGCTGAGAGATCCAAGTTGAGTCAGATGTCTGCTGGAGGTCAGGCTCATGATCAACTGGATCTGTGATTTTATAGTCAGTGAACTCATGTGAGTGAAGCAATCATAGCTAAGAGTCTGGAGTCTTGGCAAAACCTCCTGGGTTCAAATCCCAGCTCTACTGCTGGCTAGCTTTGTGACTCTGAACACATTTCCCAACCGTTCTGTGCCTTTGGTTTCCTTATCTGCCACTAGCCAATGGAATTGTGAAGATTACATAATTCTCATGAAGTTCTTAGCACACTGCCAAGCTCAAAGTAAGTGCTTTAAAAGCATTGCCTATTGCTGTGATGTTTGTTTCAATGGTATACTAGTTGAAGCATGAATAGTTCATAAAACTCTAAATAGTTTGGTCCAACCACAGTACCACCCTGCAAATAAAGCATATCTTTTGGGACACAGACTAACACATAGAGCAAAGGGAGTAAGTATGAGAGGGACAAGGGAAGCTTCTTAGAGATGACTCTAACTTTTCTTGAGAAATGTATGATCCCTACATGTGGACTTAGTCCCAGAGGCACGCATTCTACATGACACTGATGTTTCAACTTGTTAGGAACTAAAATAGCCATTGTTAGATCCTAATCAGTGAGTAGAAAAATTGAGAATTCTCCAATAAGGCATCTCAACACTTTCTGAAGATTGGCTGCCCTTTTTTCTTAGCCATTATTACGATGAGCAACTTCTCTTGAGATACATCTTCTCCATCTTTCTCTTGAGTTTGTAAATCCTAAAACCTCACTGTGAGATCAAGTTTGAACCTCACCCCAAAGAGAAGATAAAGACAGATAATTTAAAAAGTTAAACTTTCTCTAGCTAAAAGTTTTCACTTTTAACTTTTAGTTAGAGAAGTTAAATTTGACATAATTATTTAAAATGAGTGATTATCTCTTGATGAAAAGAAAAAAATGATCATTTCTTGAGCCAGAATTTCTTTTCATATTTTGATCTCATCTGTTTTCTTTTTCTAACTGACCTCCTGAAAGTTTCTTCTAATCTGGACTTTGACTCTGCCTCCCGTGACACCTGTTCCAGTCAATCTAGAAAAGCAAGACTGAGCTTTTTTTTTCATTTTGCTATTTTAAGCTATAACTGGCCACCACAGACATGTTTGTGGGACTTCACCTTAAAGCTTTCTGCCCCACAGCCTGCATGGTATCAAAAGAACACAGAAGTCATGACTTGTTTTCTACCACTTACACATGGCATCTCAGATTTTTATTTTTCACCTGGTTGCTGTTTGAGCCTTTCATAACTGCTTTACTCTCAATCTCCACTGAGTCATCTTTAAAAATAGCTTTAAATGTAGAGCTACACTGGTAGGATAAATATGTGTGTGTTAGAATATATACAGGATAAATATGTATATGTGTTCAGTAGAAAATACGTAAGTATTTTTCATCCTGTATAAAACTCTCGTTCATTATTCATTGATTCTATGTTATCAGTACAATGAAGTGTGGGCCAAAACTTGCAGAAAGATAAGCTGCTAAATTCATTCCAAGATAATCCATAAACCCAGACTACTAACCAGTTCTAAATGATTTGTATAAATCCACAGAAACTTCTAAAGGTTTATGAAAAGGGAAGTAATAATTGAGACACAGCTTAAGTTTTTATTTCCTTCCTTCCTTTTTCTGGTACCTGAACCACGTGAATGCTAGACAAGTGTTCTATCACTGAGCCTACATCCCAGCCCTACATTAAGCTCTGTGTGTGTGTGTGTGTGTGTGTGTGTGTGTGTGTGTGTGTGTGTGTGTGTGTGTGTGTGTGTGTGTGTGTGTGTGTGTGTGTGTGTGTGTGTGTGTGTGTTTGCTGGTCCTGAGGCTTGAACGGAGAGCCTCACCGTGATCCCCTGACCTTTTTGAACAAGGCTTGTGCTCTACCACTTGAGCCACAGCTCTGCTGCTGGCTTTTTGGTGGTTAATTGGAGATAAGAATATCACAGACTTTCCTTCCCAAGCTGGCTTCCAGCCTCAAACCTCAGATCTCAGTCTCCTGAGTAGCTAGGAGTACAGATGTGAGCTGCCAGTTCTCTGCTTACATTAAGCTTTTGAAATTGACTTTCAGAGACACTTGTGATTCTGCTCCCCCTTAAGACACTGAGCTCAATACTATATCATTCTGGCCCTCTGTTCCCCATCTTGCCAATCAATCGCAGTCAGTGATGTGACTCAAGCTCTGGGCCTGAAAGATGAGCCCCTTGGCCAATGGCAAATCCAGTCTTCTCCACTCCTTCCCCCACCACTAAAAACGTACATTTATAACATTCCAACATAGTCTTACTTGGTGGCCAACTATAACATGACTGTTTTCCTCATCTTCAGAATAAGCTCAATAAAGTTTCAAATCCAGTTTGGAACAATTCTAATGCTATTTAAGAGTTAGACTCTATTAGAAAGATATGATCTTGGCATTACTAGTAAAATAACGATGGCGTCCCCGCAGGCTAGATCTGAGTAGATGGGTCATATGGGCTTTAGTTAAGTAAATAAAAGTTTCAGGACTTTGGGCTATCTAGTAGTTATTATAGTGGTATTTGTCAAAAAATGGATTCTGCAGTTTGCTAACTATAACTTGATTGCTGAACTGGGGTGGTTATGGTTAGAGAAATGAAAAGTAAGGCCTTAAAAAATGACTTCTGAGAGTGTTTAGCTTCTCACTTAACAGATTCCACCTACAGGCCCCAGAGTCCCAGGAAAGCAAAAGTTAAAAACCTCATTTCAAGTTTTTTCTTGGAGGTGTCATTGTCTTGCGTTTTCACTCTTCTTTCCTAACTGCCAGGATAAGGACATGGTTTTGTTTTGTTTCGTGGTCTGAGATAAAGTCTAATTCCCACTAGCTCCTGGCCCTCTGTAGTGGTGGGTCCCAACCTAGCCTGAAAACATTTACTTAATACTGAAAACATTTTAACCTAATTCAGGACTAGATTCATGTTTAAGTGAAAGTTCAGCAACGTTTCCCTCTAAACATAGCACTACTATTTTTAATTTCTACCTTTTGGAACTGCTGTTACCATTCAGCCATATGTGTTTCCCTGTACTTTTGGTAATTGGTTCTGACAGTATATTTTGGTAATATATTAACATAGAAATATTGTGCTTGTTTTGTTCCATTTCCCTTCCAGGGCCCTAATTCAGTCATGATTGTTCTTGTCATGCTGCTGAATATCGGGTTGGCCATTCTTTTTGTGCACTTTCTAACTTGATCGGAATCAGGAAAAAGGTAAGGATGGCCTTAATTTCTATACAAAATTTTGAATACATACCAGTCTTTTCTCATATTTGAATTTACCATTCTTCTTAACAATGACATATTGTCCTTCACTTTAATGTTGGCTGTGCCTGAATGTGATTCCACATAGTTACTGAATGCTATAACTGTTTTGACCCTTCAGTGAAGTCATGACAACTAGTGGTGTTAGCCCACAGCTCTGCCGCGGTGTCCTCAGCCCTTTAAATGGCGCAGACACAGGCAAGGAGGCTTGGAATTAGGATGGGATCGCAAGAGAGATGAAACTTGGAAAATTCACTCAGAGGACCTGTTCAGTTCCCCCCGGGAATGCTTTGTGGCTTTGGGGCCCTCTGGGAGCTGAAGCAAGCAGCCATGTTGGAGAGCAAAACTTAATAATAATTCTTTTTTAAAATCTGCTGAAGCAGCCCCATCCAGCGAAGTTCTTGGCATCAGCTACTCCATCTGTCCCAGCAGAGTGTGACTAAACTGGAAATGTATGGAGCTGCAATTTTTTTTTTTGATGGAAGTCAACAGCTGCCTTACTATTTTACCATCTGACGTTTTTAGTAGGGAGCTGGGGAAACGGCTGCCCAAGGAATGCGGTCAGAAGATTGTGTTGCTGTGGACTTGGTTCCAACACTCACTCCTATCTCATTAGAAGAACTAGGTAGCAGCATCACTCACCAGTCTTATGCCATGACCTGCTGCTTTAACATCCCCTGGAATGTTCTGGGAGGGAAAGTTTCATTTGCTTGTGCACGACTCCGCTCATTTTTGCTGTTTATTTAAATATGATGGATACTCATCTATCACCTGCAGTCCTGGCTGGACAAAACACACAGGTTGCATCTCAAGGAAAAGAAACAACAAAATGCTAGTGGAAATGTGTTTGTTTTCATAGCAATACATCCTTTTTCCATGTCATTTATTCTTCCTCAACCTAAAATAAAAGAGGTATCTTTAAAATTTAGCAAGCTGAAGGTAATTTTATATATTTTAACATGACTGAGATGGATTTTTATGCACTGAGGAGGTGCTAAAATTTAAAGGCTGAAAGACACCAGAATTCTAAGAATGATAGTCAAAATGTTGCATGGATTGCAGTAATCAGTGTTTAAAGGATTCAGTTTCATTGCTGACGTACTTTACAACCAAATAAAATCTTGTCAGTAGCTATGTTAATTCCCATGAAAGTTAAGCAAGATGCTATTAATAACTGCTCTTTTTTGTTTTCATTGCTGTTCCCAACTTAAATTTTTGTTCAGCACTTACAGGTAGCACATAAGGCTTTGTTAAAAATCACTGCTCCTCAATTTTCTGCCTTCTGTGTTTTTCAAAGTCCTTTTATAATTTCATTTGGAACTTTAAAATCTTTAGACATTTTTATTTTAAGTATATTTGTCTTTTGCAATCCTTTGTTGTTCTGACATATTCTGATTTTTTTTGCTGTTTTATAGTTTATCCTTTATTACTCAGAAGCATGCTTACTTAGGAGAAACTAAATGGTCATTATAAAAGTAATAATTTAAAACGAAATCAGGGAGGAAAAGTATTTGTTAAGTCTCTTTAAGACATTACATTGTGGAGGGGGAGATTTTCCTAACGATTTCATGATTTGCATGGTTTAACCAAGATTCTTTTTACCTTGTTAAGTATGTTATCTTTTAATGCAGTAGGGACAGCTCACTGAATTCCGCACAGCCGTACACTGTGTGCCTTCTTACTCGCACAGTAGAAACTCGATGGCATTTTTTGCAGAAGTACAATATGTTTGAGAATCCTGGGTATGACCAATATGGAAAAAAAGCAGAAGGCAGAAAGAGAGCAAGTGAAAAATCGCAACTTGTATATTTATTTTTTACATTTTGCTTTGACTTTTCAGTTTAGGAAGTACGTTTTTAACCCAAGAACAAACTTAAGTTCCCCTGTCAGTCTCCTCACTCTCTCACTGCTCCTTCCTGACCCCGTAGCTCCTTATCGCTGGGAAAGTTGAATTTTTTTAAGAAAATAAAATATTTAATCTATTAAGTTTATTTAAAACGTTGTAATGCCTTGGAAATAATGGGTAACAGATAACTAAAGGATATGTTTATAAAGTGAGCATGTTGGTTCCATTTATAAATATATGTATGATTTATAAGCTTTTTTAAAACAAAGCTCAAATTGTTGGTATTTTTCTAAACTGTGCACAGCTGTATTTTACATGAAGGCTCTTTCTAATGGGTTGTTATACTGTACTCTACATTTTGGACAGCACATGAAGTCTGCCAATGTACTTAATAAAAACATGACTTTGTTTATTTAAAGTTTCTTGCTGTGAAAAAGAACTCCCTACCTGTGAGTTCCTTTATTTATAATCCTTGAAACCAAAATGTATAATGTACAGTTTTCACAACTGTATCTGCTCTAATAAAAAAAATGTTGGTTATTAATAAAGTTGGAAGTGTGTTTACTTTGTGAGTAAATTACCGTCTTGAAGTATGTGGAACTTTTTTTTCTTTTTTTAGTCTTGATGGTGTTGAGAGTTGCTGTACAACAATGGGGAGACACCCAAAAGGCCAAAGCAGAAGGTAGACTCAGGTAGACATGCTGCCCCTATGCTTGTTTCTGTCCTAGGCCTTCCAAATCATTGTGAAAAGTAAGATTCACGTCTCTGCCTAATGCCTTCATTCCTTGGAGTAAAAACTCAGGATTTTGGAGACTGTTATTATTTTTAAGCAAAACTCTAAGGTTTATTATTATTATTATTATCTTCCAATAGCTGGACTGAGAGGATTCAACTTAACACGTCAGTTATGTCACTGCATTAACTTAATGTCACCCCTTTTATATCATTCTCCCCATCACTTCCAACCCCACCTGTCTCCTCCATTCTCCTAGTTCCATTTTCACATCCATACGATGAATACTCTGACTTTCATCCTCCCACACTTCCTCTCCACTGTCAGCTCATCTCCCCATGACTTCATCCCTTTCCCCTTGACCTCAACTCCAGTACCAGCTTCCTGCTATTCATTTTCTTAGACTGTAAGTTAGTTGTTCAATGGAGCGACACCACTGGAATCTCCTCCATAAGCATATATTCTCTTCTTTTATAAGCATATATTTTCCTCTCTATAGTCATATACCATACTTTAGTTAATATGTTGGTATACATATGCATATGACCTTGTATGTATTTACTATACAGTTATAAACTAGATCTAACTTCCACATATGAGAGAAAACATGCATCCTTTGTCTCTGAGCCTAACAACTTGACTTAACCTAAGCAAAAATCAAAGTGAACATAAATCTCCCTCCTACATGGGAGGTGTCAGTTAATGTTTTCTGAGAATAATGTTTTTGATTAATAGATACGATGCTGTGGCCTCTACTGTTTTCCAGTGTACTGGGGAAAAGGCAGGTGCAACAGGATGTTGAATCAACTTTCTACTGCCAGAACCTCCAGCCTCAGTGCCCCTTTTGAAGCCATGTGAGGTGCAGGCTAGGCTGGTTGGGCATGTGGCAAACTGCCTGGTATGGGATTTCACTAAAACAACTTCCTGGGATGCTTCACATGCTTCCAGATCCTCAAGTGTACTACTCCTCTTGAGAACTAAGGTATTGGAGACTCCCATATACATAACTTACAACATTGTCACCTCAGAGCTTTAGCTGAGTTATCAGCTGAAATTCATCTTCTGGCCAGTCCTAAAGACAAAGATCATAGAGCTCTTTGAAGCAGTAGGTGAATGCAAAGGTGCTGAGGAGATTACGGATTCCAGATTCATGTCCAAACCACACATTTTGAGGGCCAGAGCAGGGGTGAAGACTGTGTGGTTGAGAAAGCTGGAAAATCTTCTACATGCTCTTCTAATGCAATAACCTTTTATCTCCAGTCATGTCAAGCACGCTCCCTGGGGAGATACTTGCGGCCATTTGTAGCTCTCCTCATGCTTTGGAGAGTTGTATAGCCTCGTCTGTCCAATGTCATAGATAGCTATAGACATAGCATATTGTTCCAGTAAGGGCAGCAATTCATCAGACTGTTTAGTTATTCCAAGTTTGAGAATTACCACTGGTGTCTAACATTGCCTTCAACCCAAACATACTAAAAAGTACCTCAGTATTCTAGAATAGCCTCTGTAGAGGTCTAATTTACAGAAGTAGGAGAAAACAGCAAGTATATAGAATACAGTAGCTACTGATAGATATAATAAGAAATGGATGAAATTCTGGCTGTGGTCATGATGGACTGTGAATTATTCTCTAATCTGTGTCCTGGTTTCTTCATCTGTAAAATGGGTATAATCATAGCCCAGGTCTTACTGGATGGCTGGAGAATGGAGTGCCCTTGTTGATGTCAAGTACTTAATACTTAACTAGAATAACTAGGGGTGGGGGGGAATGACCAAATTCCTACCAATGTCTCCAACATACTGCAAAAAAAAAAATCATTGAAACCCAACCTCAAGACTTCTTTACAAAAGTTAATTATGCTATCAATCAGATCATGTTCTGTCTTCACTGATGCTTAGTAAACCTTTCTCACTAAAGATCAAAGGCCATACCTAGGATTCTTTTTCTATCTTCTATGATTTCCAAACTAGGAGAATGTGAGATACTTGCTTCATAAAGAACTTTATCATCAGTGCCTCATTGGATTCTTAGACTATACCTGTGAACCTTTCTGTTAGATGACTTGCCCAACATCATTCAGCCAAACAGCTAAAATAGCTGAGCTCTAGTCCCAGATCTGAATAAATTTTGTGCTTTTTTTCGTGTCATTTATTGAGTAGTACTATTCCACATTGTCACTTATCAACCACACACCAAAAAAAAGTATCAAATACATAAAATCCAAGATAGCAGTGAGAGTTGAATATCTCCATTGCTGTATCTCCATCACAAGCTACCTGATGCTTCTGAGTTGATACACATGTAACGTGTTTTAGCATTCAAATGATACCTTGGTGTTGGAAGTAAGAGACATGAGAAATGAACTTGTGTGTGCTTGAATTTGTTCTCAGAATTAACATAGAAATTTCACATAAGTTCCTTGAAAATCTTAAAAGGTTTAGACTAATTCTTAGTGTTCTTTTAGTATTGTACCTGATAGTCCATAAAACTTACTCAATATTCTCATGAATCTATGTTTTATTTAGATAAACCATTACTGCAATTGCATGCAAGTGTAGGCCTACAGTTTGTCCATCTGATATCTGTTAAAGTTGTTTACTTACTTGTTAAAGAGTATAGTAGTCCCTCAGAAGACTAGAGGCAGAGAAGAATCCACTGGAAGATTACAATGGAGGCCCTGAGTTTAATCCCCAGTACTGCAAAAGAGAGATTACAGTGGTGATTTTCAATCAGCTCTGTCCCTCATTGCAAGCAAACTCATTCATATAATGTCAAGAACAATATTGAACATACAGTTTTCATGGTATTAGCACAAGGGAAAGCAATGGGCTTTTCTTTTCCAGGATGCTGTATATCATAGCGTCACTTATGCCATATAGAAAAGAAGTTGTTAGGTATCATCAGCACACACTGTAAAAGCTGAAGGAAAATAAGCCAAAGGTCATCTAATTTTCTCATTCTGACGCGTCTTGACAATAGCACTCAACCAACAGAGCAAGTAACCAATGGTCACATAACTTCTAAAGTCGATTTAAAAAGCCAGCAAGATGCTCAAACCTACAGAACCACACTGTTGTGCAGTCAACACATGGTAAAATCCATAACCTAAGAAATAGAAATGGAATATTAAAAGCAGCTTTAGGAAGTGGTGCTGTGGCTCAATTGGTAGAATGCTAGCTTTGAGCTGAAGAGCTGAGGGACAGCGCCCAGGCCCAGAGTTCAGGCCCCACAACCGACTGAAAAACAAAAACCAAAAAGCAAAAATCACCTTTACACTTGTCATCAAGCACTCAGGAGCAGAGACAGGACATGGAGAGTTTGAGATCAATCTATCCAAAATAATAATTAAAAACTTAATCTAGGGGAGGGGAGAGGCTGGGAAGGGAGGTGAAGGGTAAACAAAGGAGGAGGCTGCAATGCTTGGTAAGAAATGTATGCATTATCCTGCCCATGTAATTGTAGCCCCTCTGTACAGTATGTTCTCAAATAAAATAAAATAAAATTTAAAAAAAAGAAGAAAAAAAAACTTAATCTACACACAATGGAATTTTATACAGCCCCAAGAAAGAATATTGTGTCATTTGCATAGAAATGGATGGACCTAGAACAAGTCGTGTTAAGTGAAGTAAGCCAAGCTCAGAGAGACAGTGCATGTTTTCTCTCATATGCAGAAGCTAGACCTAAAATACACCAGGACATAATAAGTTATATAGGTCTCTAGGCATTCATATACAGTGAGACCAAAAGAAGATGCTCTTAGGAGAGGAACACAAAGGCACAATTGCCTATGTATATCTGCTCATACAAGAGAATATTTATCAAAATGAACTCCAGGGGCTGGGAAGGTGGTTCAGTGGTAGAGTGCTTGCCTTGCATACATGAGGCTCTGGGTTCAATTCCTCAGCACCACATAAGCAGAAAAAAGCCCTAAGTAGCACTGTGGCTGGAGTGGTAGAGCACTAGCCTTGAGCTGAAGAGTGAGGGACAGCACCCAGGCCCATAGTTCAGGCCCAGTGACCCACAAAAAAACTAAATAAAAATTAACTCCAGGAAATGAAAACAAGGTTATTTCTTCTTTGTGCTATTTTTTTGTCCTGTTTACGTGACTTTGAGAGGTTAAGTGGAGGCACAGAAATAGAAGGACAAAGGGTGAACAAATGCAGCAGAGATACTCACAGGACATTATGTTAAAATGAACTGTGGGTGAGGATGGGAGGGAAAAACAGGAAGAAAGCAAGGGAAGGGATGACATTGTCCAAAAAGAAATGAGCTCTTTACCTAACTTATGTACATCACTGTTATAATAACGATAAAAAAATTTTACTAACAAGTTTTTTTTAATGTATGACAAAAACAGTTGAGAGTTGAAAGAATCAGATCTTTGGGCTAACTAAAAAGTAGTAGATGTTAGAACCACCCTGTTCATTATTCAAAAGGTAGCACTAGAGTATTTTTCTTAACTGGATCTAAACAAGAATTTATCAAGTACTATAATACAAGAAAGCAATGTTTCTGGGCTAAAATTAAGGTCTGGTGTAATCTATATCCCGTCTGTTATTATATATGTGTTACATATGTGTGCATGATAAAAAAATATTTAGCATAATTTTTCATTTCTCACTATTAGCATAGAAGCCCTCTCTCCCCCCCCCCCTCTCACTCACTTTCTTTTTTTTTTCTCAGCATTACTTGCCAGACAAGCATGTTATTGCTTGACCTAAACCCCTGTCTCTTCTTGCTTTTGTTATTTTTCCAGTAGGGTCTCACTTTCTCACTAGACCTGGTCTGGTGAGAGACCATGCTCTTCCTGACTACCTAGAATGCCAGGTCCTTGCCACCATGCTCAGCTTTTTATTGGTCAGGATGGGATCCTGTGGGCTTTTCGCTGGAACAACCCTAACCAGAATCCTGATCTCTACCTCCTGAATAGTGAGGACTACAGATGTGAGCAACTGCACCTGACTTCTTATGTTTCCTGAAAATCATATCTGTAATTGTGTTTGTTTTTTGTGTTAATAATTTTAATATTGTATTAATGATATTTTCAGTCTTTAATATGTCTGACATAATTGCAAGCATTTTTAGTAATGATAATATAGGTATTCTTTAGATGCTATGAGCATCATGTATTAGTTACATTCAGGTTTTTCTTTATATGGAAAAAATAATTCTGTAGTTCTTAAAAAGCTACCAAAATCTGCACATTTGGAAGCTACTCAGGGTTGATATGTCTCTTTTATCATTCTCACATATTTCAGTAACTTCAATAAACTTAGAAACTTTCTTCCCAAAATATATAAACATGACGCTGGACCTTCTGGGGTTTTTTCCTCTTTCCAACCTTAACTCCTGGCTCTCTCCTGCCTGTACACATACAGGTCACACCATGATGCTTTCTGGACAGTACTACATTTCATATTGTGAAGATTAGACCCAATCTGTTCTCTCTGGAACATTGTTTTCTTGTTTAGTTTGGTGTTTATTCTGCCTCCCTCCTTACTAAAGCATACTTCAGGGAATATACCTGGTATGAGCAATTTTCATATGAATATGACAATGAATTATGTTACCTTATATTAATAGGCAAATGATTTATTTTTTATATTTTTTGCTTTTAATCCATCTTATATATTGTTGTCAACTTAAACAAATGTGAAATTATTTAGATTTGTCTAATGGTTGGTGATACAGAGTACTTTTTTATTCTGAAAATACTGTACAGAGGGGTTACAATTACATGGGCAAGATAATGAGTACATTTCTTATCAAGCATTGTAGCCTCCTCCTTTGTTTCCCATCCCATACTCCCCCCATCCCCCACCCTACCCTCCTCCCCCCCCCACCACCAAAGTTGTAAAGTTCGTTTTGGATATATGACTTATACGTCTCATTGTTGCAATGAGTCCACCTATATCCCTATTTAAATGATTTGTTTTTCCCCTTCCCCTCCACAAATTATACTGACATCAAATACAGTGAAAGCAGGGGTTATACCATGGGGGAGGGACATAGAAAGCAACAAAGAAATCATCTTATAAATGTGTTAGAAACAATCGCATGAAAGAAAAAAACATTTGAATACATATCTTAGGGTTCATTTCCCTAACATCAACTTATCTGACCTTTTCTGCTTGATTCAGACATATACTAGTTATTGCAAATAAGGGAAACCATGGGACCTATGTTTCTTTGGGCCTGGCTTACTTCACTTAATATAATTTTTTCCAAGTCTTTCCATTTCCTAACAAATGAGGCAATGTCATAGAATTCCATTGTGTATATATACCACATTTTCTTGATCCATACATCTACTGAGGGGCATCTGGGTTGGTTCCATATTTTAGCTATGGTAAATAAGGCTGCAATAAACATAGTTGTGCTGGAAGCTTTAGTGTGGTCTTGTTTGTGAACATTTGGGGAAATGCCCAAAAGTGGGATTGCTGGGATTGCATAGGGGAATTCTATGTGGAATCTTTTGAGGAACCTCCATACTACTTTCCAAAGTGGTTGAACAAGTTTACACTCCCACCAACAATGCAGTAAGGTTCCCTTCTGTCCACATTCCCTCCAGCATCTGTTGTTATTAGAGTTCTTGATTATAGCCATTCTAACTGGGGCGAGGTGGTATCTCAATGATGTTTTGATTTGCATTTCTTTTATGGCTAGGGAGGTTGAGCATTTCTTTATGTGTTTATTGGCCATCCTTCTTTCCTCTTCAGAGAAGTTTCTCTTTAAGTCTTTAGCCCACTTATTTATTGGGCTGTTGTTTCTTTGAAGATTTGTTGTTGGGGGATTTAATTTTTTGAGTTCCAAGTATATTTTAGCTATGAGACCCTTGTCCATTGTATGGCTAGTGAAGATCTTCTCCCAATCCGTGGGCTTTCTATTGATCTTGCTAGCTATGTCCTTTGCCATGCAGAAGCTCTGCAACTTCATGCAATCCCATTTGTCCAACCTTTCTTTGATTTGTTGTGTTTCTGGGTCTCTATTAAGAAAATTTCAGCCTGTGCCAAGGAGACCTAGGGTTTCTCCTATTCCATCCTGTAATGTTTTCAGAGTGTCTGCTTTGACTCCGAGGTCTTTGATCCATTTGGAGTTGATTCTGGTGCAGGGTGATATATAAGGATCTAGCTTTAGTTTTCTACAAGTAGTTAACCAATTTTGCCAGCACCATTTACTGAAGAGGCTGTCTTTATTCCATTCTATTTTTTAGCTCCCTTATTGAAGATTAGATGGCTATAGGTCTGTGAGTTCATTTCTGGCTTTTCAATTCTATTCCATTGGTCCTGAGGTCTGTTCTTGTGCCAGTACCAAGCTGTTTTGATTACTATGGCTTTGGAGTAGAGTTTGAAATTTGGTATTGATATTCCTCCAGCACTGTTCTTTCTGTTGAGGATCGTTTTTGCTATTCGGGGTCTTTTATTATTCCATATGAATTTTTGGATTGCCTCTTCTATTTTCTTGAAGAATGAGGTTGGAATATTGATAGGTATCCCATTGAATTTGTAGATAAAGACAAATGATTTACAGGTGTTCGAAAATGAACTAATATTTTACAAAGAAATTGGCCCTTTGTAGCCCTCTCAAATCATTGCAATTTCATCTCTGTTTTTAATGTTATTTTATTGTAAAGATGCCGTACAGAGAGGTTACAGTTACATGAGTAAGGTAATGAGTGCAGTTTCATCTTATTAGCCCCTAAATAATATTAAGCTTACAAGGGAAAGGAAAGGGTATCTCCCTCAAGTTTACAGATCAAATAAAATCAATGGAGAGCTCTGATTGTTCAACCATGTATTTGGGGTTTTGAGACTGTAATCCAGCATTCTGCAACTTTTTAAATTCCTCTCTTGCTAATCTATACATATTGTCTCTTTCAGCTTTTATAGTTAAGGGACTTTGTACCTTATTTCTTCCTTTTGATTTTTCCAACTGCATTTGTTGAATGTTTCATTTCAAAGGAGATGAGTGATAGTATCTATCATTCCTGTGAACCAGTCTGACAATCACATAATATAATATGCTTGTTTTTTTATCTCAAAATAATATTCTCATCTAAAACATCCCAGCAGACCATATTTTAGGATGTCCATTGGTTTCCTCAAACTATTAACAATTCATCTATTTTTGTTTTGACCTTCTAAAAATTACCTAAGTTACATACATAAAGGAAGTGTTCTATGCCTTCTGCTACCATGCCTAAGCTTTCAGGAACATTGCTCATGTGCTCTGTACACTGTGTGCTGCATTCATCTCCTGTAAAACCTCAGTTCAGCTTTGCAACTAACCACACCCCCAGGCCAATGGATGCTTCCAAACTCAACTCTATATTATGACTTAAATTGGTAAGTGTAATTGAGGATAGTAGTTGGAACAAAGAAGTATAAGAAGTTCTGTATTCAGTCAGCATTCACTTGCTCAGATGTCATTTCCATGAGTTCAATCCTACCCTTCTTTTCAGGTCTTCTCCCTATTTACTGGATTCTTCAGCACCAAGCAGCTCCTGTCCAGTGATACTCCGATCATTGTCCTGGTATCTGTAAAATGAGAACCTTAATACTTATGCATTTGTATAAAAATAATTTTTTATAATTTCATAAAAATCCATTTTTAATACAATTACAACAAGTACCAGGTAGCTTATCTCAAGTCCTATCTTAAGCTAAATTCTTATGTTTCTTGTTCAATAAGTAACAGGAAAACACTTTTGCATGAAATACATTTCACTCTTTAAGAAAAATTTGATAAATGAAAATCACTTCCTGATACTTTAAATGCTGATGTATGATTAAAACATTCATTTTTCTTTAACCAATACATTCTTATTGGCCACTGTGGGAAGCAAAGGCTAGCTCAGTGGTTCCTAAACTTCAACAAGCTTTAGACTTACCAGGAGGTGAAAGTAGCTGTCTACCCCTTTGCTGGCAGTGTTTCTTGTAAACAGGTCTGGAAATTTGCTGTTTGTTTGTTGGCAGTACAAGGGTGTGGACTCAGGGCCCAGCATTCACTCAGCTTGCTTGCTCAACTGGTGCTCTAACGCTTGAGTCATACTTCTAGCACTGCTTTTGCTGTTTTAATTGGAGACAGAGTTGCATGGACTTTTCTGCCCAGGCTGGCTTCAAACTGTGTTCCTTCAGATTTCAGTTTCGTGAGTGGCTGGTGTGAAACTCTGGGGCCTAGGGAAATATACATTTTTTACATGCTCCTGGGTGATGTTAATGCTCCTGGTAAAGGGTCCTATTAAAATGGTTCTCTAAAGAACCACTATGCTGCAAATAAGGGAAACCATGGGACCTATGTTTCTTTGGGCCTGGCTTACTTCACTTAATATAATTTTTTCCAAGTCTTTCCATTTCCTAACAAATGGGGCAATGTCATTCTTTCTGATGGAGGCATAGAATTCCATTGTGTATATATACCACATTTTCTTGATCCATTCATCTACTGAGGGGCATCTGGGTTGGTTCCATATTTTAGCTATGGTAAATAATGCTGCAATAAACATAGTCGTGCTGGTAGCTTTAGTGTGGTCTTGTTTGTGAACATTTGGGCAAATGCCCAAAAGTGGGATTGCTGGGTCATAGGGGAGCTCTAGAAAAGGTCAGGTAAGTTGATGTTAGGGAAATGAACCCTAAGATATGTATTCAAATGTTTTTTTCTTTCATGCGATTATTTCTAACAAAACTATTTCTTTGTTGCTTTGTATGTCCCTCCCCCACGGTATAATCCCTGCTTTCACTGTATTTGATGTCAGTATAATTTGTGGAGGGGAAGGGAAAAAAACAAATCGTTTAAATAGGGATACAGGTGGACCCATTGCAACAATGAGACATACAAGTCGTTATGTCAAAAACAAACTTTACAACTTTGGCGGGGGGAGGGTTGGGTAGGGGAGGTGGGGGGAGTATGGGATGGGAAGGGCAAACAAAGGAGGAGGCTACAATGCTTGATGAGAAATGTACTCATTGTCTTGCCCATGTAATTGTAACCCCTCTGTATAGTATTTTCACAATAAAAAAAGAGAGAGAGAAAAAAAGAACCACTACTCTGCTTTAGTTAACCAAACAATGCACAAAATTAAGCACCAACTGTATGCAAGGCCTTCTCCATGGCTGTATGCATGGTATAGTGAAAAGGAATACATACCTAATGTCTGTAGGGCCATTTATTATGTCTATTTCATGCTTACAATGACTTAGATGATGAGGAAATATTTTGCCCACTTTGCATATGAGAACATCAAGGCCCAGATAGGTAGGAAAGAGAGCTTCACAATACACAGCTGTAAAAGACAGATCCAAGATTCCTAGTCAATTAACTCTGGTTTCAAGCCCTGGATGTTTCTTTCTCTATATCTGAGCAGCTTCAACGCTGCCCTCTGGCCACACAGTAGTTAAGACAAGGCACCATGGGATAGCTCTTCTGACTGCCATAAAGAAGTCAACAGGAAGTTGAATTCTTGAGGTTGACTGGGGCACATATTGATGTCTGAGGCAAAAGGGAATGCTTCTTTTACATGCATTATAATTATCCACAAGACCACAGAGTAGCTTTTCTATAGACATTCCTCTTAAACTAAATACGATGTTGGGCCTCATTCTTTTAAGATTTGCACACTCAAATTCTTTGCTTTTATCAGACAGTTCTCACATTTGCCATCCCACACATAACTCCCTCTGGCCATCTGTGTAGGTTTTCTCTCTTTTAAGTGATTTAAAAAAATAAAAAACAGTTAACAAATGATGACAGCAACGATGGTGTCTGCACGTACAAATCCATCACATCCCGTGCCTCCCTCCCCTGGTGACCACCAGACCAGAAGAGGAAGCAGATTATCAGAGACAAGGCAGAGACTGGCAGGAAATAAGGCAGCTTTTAGCAAAACATCCTGATCCTTATTTTGTCCATAGATGTGAGTAGGACTTAGGAAATCAGTCCTTCAAAGAACAAAGACAAGTTCCCTATCTACCTCAAAGTTACTTTTTCTATGCAGAGGTTTTCCACAGATGGTTAAGAAACAGGGACAATACACAGTAGAGAAAATGCACAGGGTCAGGAAACATGGAGATGCTCAGCCTGGCTGGTAGGTAACCAGGGAAATACAGATGAAAATACAAATGAGATGATTAAAACGCAGTGCTTGCCACATTGATTGCATTCTCAAAGGAAATAGAAAAAGACCCAGAGGTGCTGATCTCAAATTCAGATGCTTAAGTTAAGGCTCAGAGAAACTTATCTTAACCATTCCAGGCTACAGGAAATGCCCTTACTCTGTGACTCCAGGCCACCTTTCCCTGGTACCACAAAGTCCCATGGCCTGCTAAAGAAGTGTTGACTACGTTAACAAAATAAATGATCTTGGATGGGAAGGGGAAACAAAGGAGGAGGCTACAATGCTTGATAAGAAATGTACTCATTATCTTGCCCATGTAATTGTAACCCCTCTGTACAGTATTTTCACAATAAAAAATAAATAAAAATAAATAAATAAGTGATCTTGCCCTAGGGTGGTTCATGATAACATAAGATAAGTATTTTCCTATCTTTCCTATTTTTCAGGAGAAACTGACCCCAAGTTCTTTTGTCTTTCATTCCCAGTAACACTTACTACTTGAGGAGGGGAGTGACGACTAGGTTGTAGCAAAGTAAGATTTGGTTTTCTTCTTTGTTTTGTATGGGGAGAGGGGTGTTGTTGTTTGCAGAGCTTGAACTTGCACTCTTGCTTAGTTGTTCTGCTCAAGGCGGGTACTCCACCACTTGACCCCACACCTCCACTTTAGACTTTTTTTGCTGGTTAATTGAAGACAAAAACCTCTTGATTTCTCTGCTCAGACGAGCTTCCAAACCATCATCCTCACGTTTCAGCTTCCTGAGTAGCTAAGATTATAAACATAAATTCCTGGTGCCCAGATGAGTAAGATGTTTGAGCATGGGCAGAAAGCCTGTCGCGATTTAGTTGTTTCCATTTTTCAAAATTTATGTCTGATCAGATGTCTGTGGTTCATATCTATTATCAAACCCAGCTATTCGGAAGGCTGAGATCTGAGGATCACTGTTCAAAGCCAGCAGAGGAAGAAAAGTCCATGAGACTCATCTCCAGTTAAGCATCATGTCAAAAGAGCTGGAAGTGAAGTTACGGTTCAAGTGAGTGCTAGCCTGAGCAAAAAAGCTCAGGGACAGTGCCCAGCCCCCCCCCCGCCCCACCCTTCCCCCACAATTATGTCTGCATGCTTTTGGAAGACTGATATGGAAAGCAATTTGGTCATATTCAAGAAGACCAACAAGTCATATACATTGGCTAAGAAAATAATTTCTTATGTTGCAAGGTAAATTATCAGAGAAGCCACATTTTGAAGGCTCAGATTTTGGAGTCCTTATTATATAATTAGCAGTCTACAGGCAGCCCATTGGAGCAAAGGCCTGCAGCCCAAAAGTACACAACACAGCTAGGAAACAGGCCAGAGAGGAAAGAAAGAACAAAAACAATACCAACAAACCTGCTCAGCTCCAATGGAGAGCTGAACTGGGACCCCACGGTGACGCAGGAGCATGGAGACCCGTGGCATGGCATGGTATAATGGCGCCTCGTCTGGGCCTAAATAGGGTCAGGGCAGGGGGCACAGTCACAGGACACTTCCAGCCCCAGGTACTGGACTGACAGATTTTTGCAACCTATCAGCCAAGTGCCCACCCCTGTCTCCAGGGATACTGGTATGCCTATCATCTGGCGGGGGTGGGGAGGGGAGTCACCCTCCTCCATCATATAGACAAGATGCTAGCATGATAACTCAGCTCCTTAGTGTACATTAAATAGATAGGTTTAATTAGGTAGCCAGTAAAGGGAATGCCAGGCAATATTCAGGCAGGAACAGAAGTTTATTTTACCAAACTGCTTGCCCTGGCCATACATGGTCAAAAAGGGCAGGCTGAGGTCTGACCTGGGTTTAAGTAGGGAAGGGAAGGGAAGAAGGTGTAGCCAGGAGAGGGAAGGTGTAGCCACACTGGGTGTTGATGTGACCACTGGGCCTGTGACCTTCTCTCAGTTGGATGGGAGGCATGGGGGGGGGGGGAGGAAGCAGCCCAGGATGTGACCTCCAGGTGTGCCAGTTACCTAGGTAACAGTTACTGAGCAGAGACTTAGCCCAGAGGAGAGAGGAGTCAGCCCACCTTCCTGGAGCACCCAGGTTGAGGGATCCCAGACTCATCTTCCTGCCCCCAGTACCATAGCCGCCTGGTATTTCAAAGCCTGAGCTCTGAACCTGCTGCTTCCTTGTTCAAAGATGTACATGGCTTCTTCCTGCTTCCCTAGAAATTCCTGCTTTCCCTAGTAACAGGGAAACCCTCACATATTTGTGCAGCCTGGGCTATTTCTTTTTTTTGGGGGGAGGGGTGGGGGAGTATCTCGTCATGAGCCTGAACTCTGGGCCTGGGCGCTGTCCCTCAGCTCTTCAGCTCAAGGCTAGCGCTCTACCACTTGAGCCACAGTGCCACTTCCGGCTTTTTTTTCTGCTGAGGAATCGAACCCAGGGCCTCATGCATGCAAGGCAAGCGCTCTACCACTGAGCCACCTTCCCAGCCCATGGGCTATTTCTAATATAAGATTCTCTGTGCCTGAAGAAGACCCCCCACTCTGGATGTCAGTCTCCCTTGGATTTTTGACTTGACCATGAGGACTTAGCCAGGATCGTTACAGGGAGACAGCAGGCCCTGGTCAGTGGAAGAGTCCTTACTGAAAAGGAGAGCTGGGTCTACCCCATCTCAGGCAGCCCTGAAGGGCTGTTATGGGATGTACCAGCATTTCAAGTCCTGAGTTCCAAGGAGCTGCTTAGCACCAAGGGGATTCTGCAGAGCTGACCACCGAGGTGTTCCAATGTCCTGTGCTGCTGTGCTTAGTACTTAGTACTTCCAGTGGGGAGTCTCCACTCTGCAAATGATCGCTTCATATTCATAAAGTAAAATGGGGGATAACTGGCTTCCCACCATAGCCCAAACTATAGAAAACAAGTCCTAGTAAAGTCAGTGTTGCTCATGATTGAGCTATCACTCACAGAAAGTGAGCCTTGCACTCTGCATAACCACCATCCTTTGGAGCATAGTATTTTTTTTCTTGTGATGCCTTACTTCTTTAGGCCTGTTTCATTTCATATTCACTTTATTGGAGATGTTCACGCATTTTATGATAGTAACCATTTTACTTTAAGGCAAGAGTTCATATCACGTTGTATACCTTAAATACATTATAATGTTTACATTTAAGCGGGAAAAAATATTTTAAAAAAACATTCTGATATTTCTAACTAAACACAGTATTTTTTTTTGTCGGTTGTGGGGCCTGGGCGCTGTCCCTCAGCTCTTCAGCTCAAGGCTACCGCTCTACCACTTGAGCCACAGCACCACTTCCAGCTTTTTCTGTTTATATGATGCTGAATCTAACCCAGGGCCTCACGCATGCAAGGTAAGCACTCTACCACTGAGCCACCTTCCCAGCCCCTAAACACAGTATTTTATATACAACAAAAGTGGGTTCGGGTACAAAGCCTTAGGTTCCATCCATACCCCACCCTCCAAAAACAGAGGGCATAGGTCTTGAAAATGTTGAGATCACTCAAGGGTCTGCTCTGATTCTCTTTCCTGGGAGCACTGTGTTCCTGCTAAGTAGCCCCCTCCCCTTCCATACCCTTTCCCCCTCTCCAGACCCCTCCCCACACTCCCTCCTGAGAACCCAAAGGCACCATTACCAATGTATGTGGAGGACGCATGCCTCTACTTCACTGTCTTGTCCCTCTACACTGTGGCCCAGTGGCATAAGAGGATGTAACCCTCCCAGACAAGAGAGACCAGGAAGCAATAGAGGGTAGAGGACTGGGACAGGCCTCAGTTCCTGTACAGAATGACCACTGGACTCTTCAGTGTCCAACAGCCTCTGTGTCCATCTCCTTCCTCTCACCAAACAGCACCCAGGTGGGTCAAGTCACCAGGACTCAGCTGCAGCCCAGAGCTGCCGCTTATTATTGGATATCTCAGGAAAGCAGACTGAGACAGAGACAGAGAGGTGTGCAGATTCCCACCAGGGAGTGATCCTGGGCCCCAAAAGAGAAAGGAGGGGAGGGAAGCTACAAAGAGAGAAAGGCCCAGGCCGGGCCTGCCAGTCACTTAGAATAGAGGTGAGGATTTTCAAGGAGACTGTCTCCAACCAAAGCAGGCCTCCACAGGCCAAGGCACAGGCCAGAGCCAGGGAGTAAGACCCTCCAAATACCAACACCTACCACCAGGAAATTTCTGCTCCCCTCGGCTAAGCCCACTTCCTCCAGGAAGTCTCAGCACTACAGCCCTTCCCATCTTACAGTCCAACTTCCAGCCCTGATGCTCTGTACACCCTCAAGGTGCACACAGCATGCGCACTGGCCTCTCCGCAGCCTCCTCACACCCACCTTCCCCCTTAATTGTCACTACCAAGGTGATGTACAGAGGGGTTACAGTTAATAAGCGAAGAGTACATTTCTTTTTGGACAGTGTCACTCTTTCTCTCCATCTCTCTGTTTTTCCCTCCCATCCCCACCCACAAATTGTATAGTTCATTTTCAACATATTGTCTAGTGAGTACCACTGCTGCATATGTACCCTCTATTGTTGTTTGTGTGTGTGTGTACCAGTGATCTGGGGCTTGAATTCAGTGCCTAGGCATTGTCCCTGAGGATTTTTGCTTGAGGCTGGCACTCTACCACTTGAGTCACAGCTTCACTTCCAGCCTTTTGGTATTTTATTGGCGATAAGCGTCTCAAGGCCTTTTGGTATTTTATTGGTGATGAGTCTCAAGGCCTTTCTTACCTAGGCTGGCTTTGATTTCAGCCTCCTGAGTAGCTAGGATTTATAGGCATGAGCCCCAGCTGTGTATTTTTTTTTCTTTTTAAATAAGTTTTTTATTGTGAAAATATTATACAGAGGGGTTACAGTTACATGAGCAAGGTAACGAGTACATTTCTTTTTTTTTTTACGAGTACATTTCTTATCAAGCATTGTTACCTCCTCCTTTGTTTTTCCCCTACCATCCCTTCCCTCCCACCTCCACAACTACACTCAGCTCCCCCCCAGACTAAATTGTAAAGTTCGTTTTTCAACATAATGTCTTGTACATCTCATTGTTGCAATGGGCCAACCTGTATCCCTATTTAAACATTTTGTTTTTTCCCTTTCCCTCCTCAAATTATACCGACATCAAATACAGTGAAAACGGGTTATATCATGGGGGAGGGACATACAAAGCAACAAAAAAAAACACATGGTACCTTATAAATATGTTAGAAACAATAGCAAGATAGAAAAAACCAGTTGTGTCCCTTTCTTGGGGTTCATTTTGCTTAACTTTATCTTATCTGGTCATCTGTACACAGCTTTTGACCTTTTCTACTTGTCCCAGATATATAGTAGTTACTGCAAATAAGAGCCACCAGAGTTCCTATGTTTCTTTGGGCCTGGATTACTTCATTTAATATAATTTTTTTCCAAGTTTTTCCATTTCCTAACAAATGGGGCAATGTCATTCTTTCTGATGGAGGCATAGAGTTCCACTGTATATATACACCACATTTTCTTGATCCATTCATCTACTTAGGGGCATCTGGGTTAGTTCCATATCTTAGCTATGGTAAATAAGGCTGCAATAAACATAGTTGTGCTGGTAGCTTTAGTATGGTCTTCTTTGTGATCATTTGGGTAAATGCCCAAAACTGGGATTGCTGGGTCATAGGGGAGCTCTATGTGGAGTCTTTTGAGGAACCTCCATACTTCTTTCCAAAGTGGCTGAACAAGTTTACACTCCCACCAACAATGCAGTAGGGTTCCCTTCTGTCCACATCCCCTCCAGCATCTGTTGTTACTAGAGTTCTTGATTATAGCCATTCTAACTGGGGTGAGGTGGTATCTCAATGTTGTTTTTTTTTTTTTAATTTTTTTTATTGTAAAGATACTATACAGAGGGTTACAGTTACATGAGTGAGGTAATGAGTACACTTCCACTTCCTCTTGAACATTGTTACCCCCTCCATTGTTTTCCCCCTACCATCCCCTCCCTCCCTCCCTTCCCCAAGGTTCTTTTTTTTTTTTTTTTGATTGTGATTAAGTGATTACTTAATTTCCGGAAATTCACAGTATTGTGGAATAATGATGCTCATTTAAAGTCACAAGTTCATTCTAACTTTCCTGGAGCAAATTGTCTATCACAGTCTGTAATATATAACGGTGCTCATATGTTATATACCATATATGTGATCAGCAGCATGGGGATATTTAGTAGTGGTTCAACCAGATGAGTGGGAGTTCTTTGTTTCTTAAGTCCTGTTAGTTTTGTCATATCACCTAACATTTTGGATTCATCATCCACTTATCAGGGAGACCATGTACTGTTTGTCTCTTCGTTCTTGGCTTACCTCGCTCAACATGATTCCTTCTAGCTCCATCCATTTCCCTGCAAATGCCATTATTTTGTCATTTCTAATGGCTGCATAATATTCCATTGTGTATAGATACCACAATTTTTGGATCCATTCATCTGTGGTGGGGCATCTAGGTTGTTTCCATATCCTAGCTATTGCGAACAGTGCTGCAATAAACATGGAGGTGCACGTGTCCTTGTATATTGGTTCCTGTTGTTCAGGGTCCAGCTGTGTATTTTTAAGGAGAGAGTGTAACATTTGGCCAGTAGAATTCTTACTTGCAGGGGCAGACTACACAAACTAAATTCAGTCCCCAACATGGATGGTAAAATGCAGACACTGTCCCCAGGCCTCCCTCTGGGTTGTTCATTGAGGCAGCACACCTCCACCCATGCGCCACACTCCTCAGCTCTATGATTCCCAGTTCCTGTAGCATTCTGCTTTAGGTGCATAAGGCTAGTACAAAGGGTCACACAGCTGAGAGCTATGGAACAGACCAGAAAACCTAATTACGCCTGATGTCCCCTTCTTGGTCTGCAATGCTGCTTCTCCACCTGTGGAACAAAAATATACCACAGCCGTCTCCATGTCCTCTCCCTACCTGAGGCTCTCCACACGCTGTCCTTAGCCCTGCCTCCTCCACCCCTCCTGGCCTGGGCTCTCGCTGGCTCTCCCTGCCTCTCTCTGCCAGGAGTGTTCTCAGCTGAGCACCCAGCTGAAGCAGGCTTTCTGAGTTGAGGGCTGCAGACTGCCATTTAGAATGAACAGCTGCTCCTTGTATATGCAAATATAAACTTCCAATAAGCTCTCACATCCTCCCCCTTTGTACCAAGTCTAGTTACTCATGTCTATCTTTTGGTAGATTGTAAACTCCTTGAGAAGAGGGACAACCCGGCTCATCATTGTACTCCCATCTTAGCATAGAGTTGGTGTGGGGTTTTTAAATACAGAAATAGGTACTCAAAAGGCATCTGTTAAGTTGACTTTCATCAAAATCCCTAGTTCTTTTACTCTCAGAAAACCTTTTTAAAGCTCTAATTTCATTTCCCTAAAATTTCTCGCGATTATTTTGTTCAAGCTCCTTTTTACCTCGTCAATGGAAAGAGTTTTGTTCAGAGAGAGCCCAATATTCTGCTTGGCTTCTGTCTCCAGTGGCTGTAGTTCTTTACCTGTTGATAACTTTGAGCCAACCCCAACCCTGCCAAAGACATGGGGGTCTGGCACATCAGTAAACCAACAATTGGTTGAAAAAGGATCCTCTTGAGCAGCAAAGCCAACAAACCAGCCAGCTGATCAGTGCTGCGTGACTGAGGCCCACGGAGGGAGCTTGCCCTCGGGGGTCCTCAGCATCTTCAGGTGAAGCAAATATATGCAATACTTCAGCTTTCACCTCAAGGAACCAAGAAAGGTTCATATTTGCACCTGCCTAAAGGAGAGGCAAACTCTTTCCTTTCCAATAAGTCATTTATGCTCCCCAGATGTCAGAGAGGAAATCTGAGTGCCTAAGCTTTTGTGTGTGGATGGAGGGGGAGTCTTGGGGCCCAGGCGCTAGCTCTCAGCTTTTCAGCTCAAGGCTAGAGCTCTACCACTTGAACCACAGTGCCACTTCCGGCTTTTTCTGCTTATGTGGTACTGAGGAATCCAACCTAGGGCTTCATGCATGGAAGGCAAGCACTCTACCACTGAGCCACCTTCCCAGCCCATGCTTAAGGTTCTTAGATAAGTGAAAGTCATGATTGTGGTTCCTCTGAAAGCACCATCGGCCCACTTGACAACAAGGAGCTTAAACAGAAAAGAAATCAGGCTGGGAATGGTGTCACACACCTGTAAATCCAGGATTGCAGGGTTCAAGGCCAGACTATTGGGAGGAAATGCTAGCAAGACCATCTCAAAAATTAATCTTGGTATGGTAATGTGTTCCTGTAATTCCAGTTACTAAGGAGGTAGAAGACAGACAAATGTGACCCAAGGCAGGCCCCAAGCACACACACAAGATCCTACCTATGCAAAATGAAAACTAAAGCTAAAGGAGCTGGGGTGGGACCTTGAGTTCAAACCCCAGTGCCACCAGAAAAATAAGAAAAAAGGAAAGAAAAGAAGAAAGGAAGAAAAAAAGGAAGGAAGAAGGAAGGAAAGAAGGAAGGAAGGAAGGAAGGAGTCAAAGAACAAAGCTACTTACATGAACTTTCAGCTACTTACTAGAGTTTTCCCTGAATAACATTAAGATAGGTGTTATAAGAAATAATACTATGTTCACCTCCCCTGCCCTCACACAGCTAAGACCCCAGTGAAGGAGACAGATACACATTGACTCGGTTTCCTGCACCTGTCATACACGTGAGGTATATATGCTCATTAACTTGCTGTTGAAATGGCAGCTTGCAGCAAGGGAAAAGCTGGTTCCACCACCACCCTGACAACCCTTTGACCAAACAATGATTTTAGTCAGAGCCTCTTGGATGACATACGTAATTGGAATGACGTTAGCCATCAACTTTTACAGCTCACAGCAATGTGTTTCTAGTTCCTAAAGAACAGACTCTCAGTGCTGGGAATCACAGCTGCACTGAGGAGGAATTATATTCAATGGTGGCTTGTTTTCGGGCCAGGCTTGGCAGATGGAAGGAAGCATGCCAATTATCTGCATTTCCTATTCTAACAAGCAGCTTTCCCTTCTTGTGAGGCATCTGCTGGCTCCATGCAATCTTCTTATTAAGGGAACCGACAGGGAAGCAAATTATTTTGCCTCCATTGAGAGCTGACAAATATTTCATGTAGAGGAGGAACCTCTACATAGAGAGGCAGCGGGAAAACCCAGTGTTTAGAGGTAGGGCTCTTGAGTTCTTTGTTCCCCAGACAGCAACGGGGTAGTTTCATACAAATTTGCAAAGGTGTTGTTGGTAAGAAGAGGAGAAGAAAGAATGGAGAGACACAAGAAGAAAGAAGAGAAAGATACCAGTTTGATGTTGAAAATGAACTATACAATGTATGGGTAGGAGCCAGGCGCCGGTGGCTCACACCTATAATCCTAGCTACTCAGGAGACTGAGATTTGAGGATCGAGGTACAAAGCCAGCCCAGGCAGGAAAAGCCATGAGACTCTAATCTCCAATAAACCACTAGAAAACTGAAAGTGGCTCTGTGGCTCAAGCGATAGAGCTCTCGCCTTGAGCTGAAGAGCACAGGGACAGCACCCAAGCCCAGAGTTCAAGCCCCACAACCGACAGAAGAAAAAAAAAACTTATGCGTAGGAATGGGAGGGAAAAACTGGGAGACAGCAAAGGAAGGAGTGATATTGTCCAAAAAGAAATGTACTCTTTACCTGACTTATGTAACTGTAACTCCTCAGTATATCACCTTTATAATAACAATAAAAGATGCTTTTTAAAAAAGAAAGATACTTGTCTGATTCCTCCACGTGTGTTGGAAATGACTCAGGATATTGGGGTGTCACATAGGAATAAGGACACCAACTCAGAAAGAACTTGGCACAGTGAAGTTTACTTCTGCAGAAGGGCATACTACTGATAGGAAGCCAAATAAACAAATGCATTGAATGAGCAGGGAACCTGGGTTTTATCCCTAAAGCATTACTTCCCTTTGATCTGACAGGTCAAAATTTAGGTTGGCAGTCTTGCAAAATTGACTAGTTTGAAATGGGTTAAAACTTTACCTGAGCGATCAATCAAAACCAGCAAAATGGACAAAATGCCAGAAAAACAATTCTTACCCAGCTGGCACTCTACCACCTGAGCCATGCCTCCAAGCCCCTAGTGAAACACCATTTATAACAAGATGTGGCTTACCTCAATTTCTTGTAAGATGGTGGCAACCCCAAAAATTGCAGTACCTATGTTAAGCAACCACTTAGACAGATTCTAACTCCTACACGTTAGCCATAGTATAAGAAACTCTTCTGTTTAAGAATTCAAATGGAAGAAATTCAGCTGGTTTTTGAAAAAAGAGTAGACCACCATACCTTCTTCAAAGCCTTTGAAAACTTTAAATCTGCTTCTGGGTGACTTAAAATGTATTAGAGGTTAACAAACCACGGTTAGGCCCCTCTGTGTTCAAGACACACGCCCAGAGGTGACATCCTAAGCATCTCCTTTTTGTGGTCCAAATCTAATCCACCACCAACTCCCATCAATTCCATAGTTCTTCTGTTGGGTGGGTGGGTGGGTGGGTGGGTGGCTGGTTAGTAGGTTCTAGGGACTGAACCTAGGGTCTTACTTTGAATCTACAACCCTGCTTCAGTTCCAGAACATAAGCTTTAGTTGAGCCTCTTATAATGTCTTATTCATACTAGAACAAGAGTCTCTCTGAAGATGTGCTCACCTTTACTTTTGGCTACAATTCACTGGACAGTGCTTCTCAGGAAAGCAACTACATGTTTCTAACTACAAATACATTATGTTTCTCCAAGGGCTTCAAGACTTTCTTTTTTTGGGGGGGGGGTCAGGTCGTGGGGCCTGAACTCTGGGCCTGGGAGCTGTCCCTCAGCTCTTCAGCTCAAGGCTAGCGCTCTACCACTTAAGCCACAGCACCACTTTCGGCTTTTTTTCTTCTTGCTTATGTGGTGCTGAGGAATCGAACCCAGGGCCTTAGGCATGCAAGGCAAGCGCTCTACTACTGAGCCACCTTCCCAGCCCCCGGCTTCAAGACTTTCTGTACATGGGCTTTCACTCCACTTCCTCATACTTGCCCACCTAACAAAGTTTACCTCCTCTTTCATTGCATTGTTTCTTCACAGAAATATCCCTTGGCCTCCTCAAGCTGAATTAAGTACCTGTGCAATGACTGTAGTCACAGTAATTGTTGGTTTTCTTCTTTCCACTGTCAGCTCATTGGAATAGAAACTATTTCTTAACCCTCTTTTGCTTTGTATGAATGAGCCTAGAACAAAGCAGCTGCTTAATAAATAGTAAGTGGATTAATAAGTGAACAATAATAAGTGAAAGAAAATGAGCTAAAGCTAAAGAAAGAAGTATACTGCTTAGACATAATTTTTAAAACTTCTCTCATAAAAATGGTTTTAAAGATATCACTCCAATCTCACACTATATATTAAAATTAACTCAGAATGAATCATCTGCCTAAATGTAAGAGCTGAGAATATAAAATTCTTAGAAGAACTCACAGGAATAAATTTTCATGATTTTAGATTAGGCAATCATTTCTTAGACATGACACCAAAAACACAAGCTAAAAAGGAAAACTAAGGAAAGAAATGGGAATATTCTGATCCAAATACAATATATGTACATCTGAAATACTATGGTAAAACTTCTTGGTACAATTTGTACATACTTTAAAAAAAGGATAGGAAAATAAATGGAGATGGTGGATACCAGCAGGAGGGAAGAAGACTAACAAGGTGAATGAGGAGGAATATGAAAATATTTGGTTTTAAATCAAAGAAATGTTGGACAAATGGGATTGCATGGCAATTTCATAGCTAGAAAGATCAATAGAAAGCCCACGGATTGGGAGAAGATCTTCACTAGCCATACAACCAGACAAGGGTCTCATAGCTAAAATATACTTGGAACTCAAAAAATTAAATCCCCCAACAACAAATCTTCAAAGAAACAACTGCCCAATAAATAAGTGGGCTAAAGACTTAAAGAGAAACTTCTCTGAAGAAGAAAGAAGGATGGCCAATAGACACATGAAGAAATGCTCAACCTCCCTAGCCATAAAAGAAATGCAAATCAAAACATCATTGAGATACCACCTCACTCAAGTTAGAATGGCTATAATCAAGAACTCTAATAACAACAGATGCTGGAGGGGATGTGGACAGAAGGGAACCTTACTGCATTGTTGGTGGGAGTGTAAACTTGTTCAACCACTTTGGAAAGTAGTATGGAGGTTCCTCAAAAGCCTCCACATAGAGCTCCCCTATGCAATCCTAGCAATCCTACTTGTGGGCATTTACCCAAACGTTCACAAACAAGACCACATTAAAGCTACCAGCACGAGTATGTTTATTGCAGCATTATTTAACCATAGTAAGATATGGAACCAACCCAGATGCCCCTCAGTAGATGAATGGATCAAGAAAATGTGGTATATATACACAATGGAATTCTATGCCTCCATCAGAAAGAATGACATTGCCCCATTTGTTAGGAAATGGAAAGACTTGGAAAAATTATATTAAGTGAAGTAAGCCAGGCCCAAAGAAACATAGGTCCCATGGTTTCCCTTATTTGCAATATCTAGTATATGTCTGAGTCAAGCAGAAAAGGTCAGATAAGGTGATGTTAGGGAAATGAACCCTAAGATATGTAGTCAAATGCGGGGAGGATTGGGGAGGCGGGGGGGGGGGGAGGATAGGAAGGGATGGGAAGGGTAAACAAAGGAGGAGGCTACAATGCTTGATAAGAAATGTACTCATTATCTTGCCCATGTAATTGTAACTCCTCTGTACAGTATTTTCACAATAAAAAAAATAAATTTTAAAAAAAGAAAATATTTGGTTTTAATATAAGAAATAGGACAATTTAAATTGTTTTCAGAAAAAGCTAGGGCTATAAATAATAGTGATGGGAATGGGGATGATTAGAATACATAGAACATCAATTTTCTTTCAAATAACTTGGACTTCATCCAAATTAAAAATAATTGTGGTTCAATGACACCATTAGAAAGTGAAAAATTAAGCCACAGAATAAAAGAAATTATTTCCAATTCATATAATTTATAACAGACATGTATTCAGAATATGTAAAGAACACAATTCAACAAGACAAAAAACTTGGTTAAAAATTGGCAATAGATTTAAACAGACATTTCTCAAGAGAAAATACACAAATAAGCACATGTAAAGAGGCTCAACATAATCAATTAGAACAATACACATGAAACCATATTGACATACTACTTCACATGTATAGGATGACTAGAATAAAAAACCAAATAATAATAATAATAATAATAATAATAATAGTAATAATAATAATTTCCCCAGTGGTCATTCATTGGATTCTACATGCTTTTAATCCATGCACAAGTTGGCCAAAGTGGAAAAGAACAAAAGACAAACTGAAAAATAATGACCACAGTAGTGAATTCTAGATATATCAAGTTGACTGTGAATAAAACATCAATGTTCCATACAGATTAAAAATTGTCCTTTCAAAAGAAATAAACCTTAAGGTCATAAAGACAAAAAAAAACTGAATTAGAAGTGTCAACTTCTAATTCAGGGGATGGGGAAAGAAAACAGAAAGGCAATGGTGAGCTGTAGAAGTCTTCCATAAAGACAGATACTGTGTGGATAGATAATGTAGAATTGATGCAAATTCTGGATGGGCCATTGTCTGGACAGGACCTGCGGACACTTAATCTGCTCAATCTCCATCATCAACATGATAATGTTAAAAAGAAGCATTTAAATCCTGAGAACACAGCCCACTGGGGTGAAATTGATGACCTTATATAGACCCTACAACAGAACTGCTATCTCCTGTTATGCCAGGCCACAGCACTCGTTCATTCTGTTGAAACAAGAGTCTCACTTTGTAACCAGGCTGGCCTCAAAGTCTTGGTCCTGCCTCAGTTTCCAAGTGCTTGGATGATAGGCATGAGGTACCATACCACGCCCAACAAAGTGTCACTTCAAAGTAGCAAGTAAGCCTTCACCAGACACTTCCAGTGACTTCATCCCAGATTTCCTTATCTCTGGAACTGTAAGAAATGAATTTCTATTGCTCATAAATTAGTCTTCAGTGCTTCACAAAGAGATATCAGGAGAAAATAGAAAAATTGACATACAGAAGAATAGTCAGAAGATACTAAAATATTGGAAAATACACATTTTTAATTTTTTATCAACAACACAATTATAAAATAGGCATAAGATTTGAATAGATCTTTCTCCAAAAAAAAAGTGTATCAATGGCCAATCAGCACATGAGGATATTAAATATAACTTGTCATTAATAATAATCAAAACCCAAATGAAATCCTGTATCACACATTTTAGGATGTCTACTATTATAAAAACAGAAAATAAAAAGTGTTTGGTGAGAGAGTAGAGAAGTGGGAGCCCTTGTGCATTGGAGATGTAAAACTGTGAAGCCTCTGTGGAAAACAATATAGTTAGTATAATAGAACATGGCTTAACTCCATTTCTAATATATATATGAGTTGATAGCAGGAATTCAAACAGTCATCTGTACACCAATGGCCATAGAAGCATTGTTTAAAATCATGAAAAGGTAGAAATAAGTCAAGTGTCTACAACAGATAAGTAAACAAATGTGGTATGTACACACAATGTTTTGTATATACATAAAATATTGGCTGTAAAAATGACTAAAATACTTGTATATGTCACAACATAGATGAGTTTTGAAAATTAAATGGAATAAAACAAATATATAAGGACATACATTATATAAGTCCATTACATGAAATATCTGAGTAGTCATCAAGGCAGAAAGCAGGGTGATGGTGTGTTAGTCAAACTTTTACCACTGTGAAAAACTACCTAGGAACAACTTACGGGGAGGAAAGATAGATTTTGGGCTCCTGGTTCAGAGATTCCATCATGGCAGGGAGGGTATGGAAGACCAGAGCAGCTCACATCATGGCAGCCAAGAAGCAGACAGACAGAAAGACAGAGACAGAGACTGAGAGAGAAAGAGAGAGAGATAGACAGAAAGAGACAGAAAGAGAAAGAGGAGAGGAAAAGAGAGAGAAATGGATAGCTAGAGATAGAGAAAGAGGAAAGAGTGAGAGAGAAAGAGAGAGAGAGAGAGCCTATACTAGTGGGCTCTATCCTTCTCCTCCTTTTTTACCAGGGCCCCAACCTATGGGATGGGACCATGCACATTCAGGGCAGACCTTCCACCTTCTGTCAGTCTTTTCATCACCTCCCTCACAGACACACGGGAAGGTGTGCTTTACTAACCTTATAGGCACTTCTCAGTCCAACCAAGTCAACAATCAAACTTAACCATCACAGGTGGTCATTGTGAATGAGGGAAAGTGGAGTCAGGAACTTAGTATTCAATAAGCATAAAAATTCATCTTAGGGTGAAGTAAGCCAGGCCCAAAGAAACATAGGTCCTGTGGTTTCCCTTATTTGCAATAACTAGTATATATCTGGGACAATTAGAAAAGGTCCAAAGCTATGTACATATGATGATATAAGATGATGAACCCCAAGATAGGGACACAAATGTCTTTTTCTTTCTTGCTGTTGTTCCTAACCTATTTATAATGTACCATGTGATTCTTTTGTTTCTTTGTATGTTCCGCCCTCACGGTATAACCCGTTTTCACTCTATTTGATGTTGGTGCCCTGCATCTAATATATACACTTCTCTAGCTTGGGGAGGGAAAGGGAAAAAACAAAATGCTTAAATAGGGATACAGGTTGACCCATTGTAACAATGAGATGTACAAGACACTATGTTGAAAATGAACTTTACAACTTCAGGGGATGGGGGAGGAGGAGTTGGGGAGGTGGAGAGGGAAGAGATGGTAAGGGAAAAACAGAGGAGGTATCAATGCTTGATAGGAAATGTACTCATTACCTTGCTCATGTAACTGTAATACCTCTGTACAGTATTTTTACAATAAAAGACGTATTTTAAAAAATAAATTATGGAATTTCAACAAGCAAACAAAAAAATCTTAGGAAGATAAAATATTCTGGAAAATGATGGTTGATCAAACATTTGAGGTATCTGGGTAAGTTGGTGGACGCCTCCATATAACTTAGAATTAGAAGAGTCAGGATAATGAAGGAGGGACTAAATTCTGAAACCAGACAAAGAAGAAGGGCATCTAGAATCAAGGCAGCTGTGACTGGATAGGTAAAAAGCACAGAAAAAAAAGATGAGAAAAGTGGGAAACAGTTCATGAGTCCAACTCTGATGTCTCGGGAAAGACAAGGGGAAAGGGAAATCATATAGAGCAGGAACACAACCCTGGTGGCAGCAGACTGCCAACCCAAACCTTAAGTTCTCACGAGCCTTAAATGCAGAGTAAGGATTTGGTGTGATCATGACTTCTCTTTGCATAGCAGACCAGCTATGAAGAAGAAATCCATGCCATCACTCCCTATATCTTGGACTTGGATTTAGCCAGGTGCCATCTTGAGAGGATTACTGTTTGAAATCAAGCTCTTCTGGGGATCTGAAAACAAGGAACAATGATAATTCAAGGAGCCAGGAGACAACCTGCCATGGTGTGTGGATGGGAGACAACCAAGAAAGGTAGTCATGAGGAAAGAGTCAGTCAGACAGACTCACTGGGAATGTTAAGTAGTGGGGAGTTTAGAAGCTTGGGGTTTGGGGAGCTCAGTGATCCAGGAGACCCCACCTCTGTGGCAGAGAGTGAGTCCCAATATTGCAGAAACTGTGGACCACAAGTCCACAGCCAGAGACTATTCAACCTCCAGAGCAGCATCCCTGCCATGTATGATTTGCTGTGCTGTGGACTAAGAGCTCTGAGCCCAGGACCAGCAGATCACTTCATTTTCCACAACATTTTCCTTCTCACAGAGTTCATTACTGTTGGGCACTGAGGCCAGCAGAGAGAAAGTACCTCCTGGTTCCCCAGGACCTTCTCCTCCAGTGCAGAACCCAGTGCTCTCTTTCCTATCCCCATTCTGATACATTCCAAGACCTTTGGTCTTGGATATTTGCCATGTACTAGAAGCCTCAACCTTATGCCTATAATTCTAGCTACTCAGTAGACTAAGAACAGACGGATCACAGCTTTAGGCCAGCCAGGAGCAAAAGTGCATACGATCCTTTTGTCAGCCTATATCTAGGTATGATGGCATGTACTGATCATCCCAAGATACAGGGGAGGCTCATATAAAAAAGGGGGAAAGGATGATAGTGGCAAGTACACAGCACCAAGTCTATTTAATGATGTTAAATATATACTTATAAATGGATAAATACTATATTGTGAATATTTTGCTACAATAAAAATTAAGTGGCTGGAGATATAGCTCAGTAGTCTAACATGCATGGTGCCCTGGGTTTGATCTTTAGCATCACAAGAACAGAAAGCAAGTAAGCAAAGAAAGAAAGAAAGAAGGAAGGAAGGAAAGCAGGAAGGAAGGAAGGAAAGCAGGAAGGAAGGAAGGAAAGCAGGAAGGAAAGTAGGAAGGAAGGAAGGAAGGAAGGAAGGAAGGAAGGAAGGAAGGAAGGAAGGAAGGAAGGAAAGCAGGAAGGAAGGTAGGAAGGAAGGAAGGAAGGAGAGAGAGGCATGGAGGGAAGAAGGAAGGGGAAGAAGAGAGAAAGAATGAAAGAAAGAAAGGAAGGAAGGAAGGAAGAAGAGAAAGAAAGAAAGAAAGAAAGAAAGAAAGAAAGAAAGAAAGAAAGAAAGAAAGAAAGAAAGAAAGAAAGAAAGAAAGAAAAAGAAAGAAAGAAAGAAAGAAAGAAAGAGGGAGGTAGGGAGGAAGGAAGGAAGGAAGGAAGGAAGGAAGGCTGGGCACTGGTGGCTCATGCTTGTAATCGTACTCAGGAGCCTGAGATCTGAGGACTACAGTTCAAAACCAGCCCAGGCAAGAAAGATTGTAAGACTCTTATTCCCAATAAACCACTAGAAAACCGGAAGTGGCCCTGTGGCTCAAGTAGTAGAGTGCTCGCCTTGAGCTGAAGAGCTTAGGAAGACAGCACTCAGACCCAGAGTTCAAGCCCCAAGACCAACAAAAAGGAAGGAAGGAAGGAAGGAAGGAAGGAAGGAAGGAAGGAAGGAAGGAAGGAAGGAAGGAAGGAAGGAAGGACGGACAAGAAAGAAAGAAGTTCTAACATATATTATAACATGATTTTCTGTAAACTTGGAAACATTCTTCTAAGTGAATGAAGCCAGGCACAAAAGGTCATCCATTAAATGACATCATTTTATATGAAATATTCAGAATAGCAAATCCACAGAACTATGCAGAAAGCATATTGGTGATTTCCAGGCTCCTTGAGGAAGAGAAGTGGATGGGAGAGAGGGGTGATTGTTAATGGACATAGGGTGTGTTCTGCAGATTAGGAAAAGATTCTGCAACTAAACTGATGATGATTGACTATTGCACTACTTACTCTTGAACTTGAACTTGAACTTTGACCCTGCCCAAATCAAATACAACTTACAAACTGCCTCTATTTCTCTAGCTTCATCTCTCTTCCAGGCCTTGGCAACTTGTTCTGCCCACCTGCTGCTATTGTGACTAAGGTCCCACCAACTAAAACAAATGACCAAAGTCTCAGGATCCACAGAGTACTACTTCGGATGAAGTAGAATCCAACTTCTCCAACAGCTACTGAGAAACCAGTTTATACATGCTAAGACTCTAGGGTGTAGACAACATATCGGTCTACCTTCTCTAAAACTGAGCCATGAGCTGAAAGTAGTCATATCCATTTGTGAGTCTCCAGCCAGGGAACAGGCATATGTGAAATACCCAACCACCTTGCATCCTTTCCTCTGCATACTTTTCCCCCACCCTGGCTCCCTGGCATGGAACCTCCCAATTCCACAACAGTACTAAAGCTTTTCTCCAGGCTCTGTTGGCAAGCTAATGCGACATGCTTGTATTTTTTTAATTGAAAAATTGACTCGTTGATTTTATAGAAACTCAACAAATACAACAGGAGAGCTCTGGCCTCCAGCCAGGGTCTTCAGAACTATTCTATTCCACAAATTTTTATTCCTGCAGTTAACCAAGACTTTAAATATAAGTCCTTTTTTCTTCCTAACAGAGACCAACATGTTATTTTCCTTAGTGAATGTGTAATTAAGGCCTTTTATGAGTGTAGCAAGCAGTAAAGACAACAAGATTGAAATCACAATGAATAAAAGAATTTGAGTTTTTACTCAGTGATGGAAGGTCAAAGGAACAGCGCCCCAAATCAAGGACATAGAAGAACTCCTGTCCTTGCTGTCCTCATTTGGCTTTGGTTGAAATATACAGTCAGAATCCCCATCATTCTGGAATCTGATCTCTCAGAGTATAAGATCAACATAGGAGATTCCAAGGCCATGAAGTGGCTTCTGTGTTGACACTGATTCTAAAATTCATTAGCAGCCAGTAGAAAAACTCAGGCCTACAGACCATATCTTTGGGGCAAGATGACCTAAGTGAGAACCCTTCTGACTGCATTTCTCAGAAATTGAAATCATGGTCATACTCAGAAAGTATTCTTCTGCTGCATAGCTTCAAAGGCAACTTTTCTCTGCTACAACAGGGACCACCAACACTAGAGACAGGATTATCAGCCAAATACATGCACAACCTTTATAGTACTGAAGGCCATGACCTCCAGCTCTAAGCCTCCAGTCTCTGACTCTCTATTGAACAAAATGAGGCACCCCTCCACCCAGCCCAGGAATGTCAGCAGGATGTGTTACATCCAGGAACAGACAGAGTGAAGTACATTTGCACAAACTCATGCCTCACCCAGACCCCATTGTCACTCTCCTTGTATCCGCCCCATCCCTTAAGAGCCCCTCCTTGAAAATGGGGAGATAGCAGCCCATGGCAAACAGTCTCACAGCTATGCCAGAGACCAGCTGTTGTGTCTAGGCACCAAGTGTGACTCCAATAGAAACATTACATGCAGGTCCCATGTGCTGTTCTGTCCCCAGTGAAGCACCAGTACACTACTTGAGATCAGAGATCAAAACTGACGTGTTCACAATTCAACAAGAACCTGCACAGCCATGTTCATTACAGTACTGCTATTCAAAACAGCCAAGGAAGCACAAACAATCCAAGTGTTTAATCAGTAGATGAATAAGCAAAATTTGTGTATACATAAAATCTTACTTAGCTTTATAAAGGAATACCATTCTCACACATAAACCATGGCAGAGCCTTGAGTACAATAAACTAAGTGGAATAAAACAAATGCTAATGAGGAGATATTGAATGATTCATTCCACCTATACAGAATGACTGGAATAAACAGAAGCAGAACGTAGATAGCATTTACCAGGGGTCAGGAAAGGGAATTCTTGGGAGTTATTGTTGAGAGGGCATAGAGTTTCTAGGATGATGAACAAATTCTGGAAATGGATGTGGGATGGTTACACAACATGCAGCTTTTGTTTTGTAGTCAAGTGTTGCTACTATCACTCCTACCATCATATCCATATTTCAGCTAAAGGAGAACACACACACACACACACACACACACACACACACACACACACACACACACATACACACACACACACCTGAGTGAAAAACCCTAAAAGGCCTTTTTAAAAAAATCCCTAAAAGAATGTACATATCATTTCCATTTACATAACAGATTTAGTATCCCCACTACACATAAGCATAAGAGAGCTTGTCAGTCAGGTGCCAAGCTAAACCTGAGAACTGTCTGACTAAAGAAAGTAGCTTGTTAGGACTAAACAGTTGACAAGCTCTGCTACACTCAACCCTTGCGTCTTGACAGTCAGTGTAGATTCCTTGTCCTTAATCTCAACAGGGCCAGGTCACATGGGCTGGCTTCTCCTCCTCACTGTGTCATACCTCTCTGCTGGCCCATCACTCATTCTCTAACAAAAGAATTCTAGCATTAGCAAAGTAATCTGATAGGAAAATCTGCAGAAGGAAAGTAAGAGTTTTGCATAAGTGAATAGGAGGCACTCCCTTACCAGAATTCAGTTTGCTCTGTGTGTCATAGTAATCATGAACAGTGAAAAACTTAGGAAATTATGTGGCCTACAGAAACCACAACGCACAAGTCAAAGGCATTCCTGGCCACAAGGCCATCCAGAAAATACCATTTAGCAGCCAGGATGGGGTCATCCTGATTTTCACATCACCAAAACTAGGGAAGCCCAAAACATAGCACAAAATAAAAACCAACATTTAGTCGGGTGCCAATGGCTCACGCCTGTAATCCTAGCTACTGAGGCTGAGATCTAAGGGTCACAGTTCAAAGCCAGCCCAGAAAAGAAAGTCCTTAAGACTCTTTTTTTCTTACTAAAATAAGTTTTTTATTGCTTTTTAAAAATAAATTAACATTTATAATAGAATGCCAAATATGGTGTATTAACAAGGGCATAATACATTTCAGTTAACAGATTTCCAACTTACTGTATAACTAAATTAGAAATAAGTCAATCCTTGAGATTCTTATCTCCAATAAACTACCAGAAAACTAGAAGTGGCTCTGTGGCCCAAGTGATAGAGCCCTAGCCCTGAGTCGAAGAGCTCAAGGGGACATGGCCCAGGCCCAGAGTTCAAACCCCATGACCTAAAAACTAATTGTAAACACCTTGCATCATACAATGGGTTTTCGTAGATATTACCTAACCTTTGCCCAAACCCAAGAAAATAACTTCCATTGTTGTCACCATTTTATAGGTGATTAAACTGTAGGTGGTCAGCCTAGCAAACTACTGCCCAAGAGCACAGTCAGAGTAGGCCAGGCTGGGACACACGCTTAGAAAGCTCTTGTTGTGGCCATCTCCTCTTTTCTTCTTAATCCATTACTTAACTGTTAAAAACCAAATGTTAGTCATGCTTATTATTTATTTTTGAATACTCGAGAACCTAATAACTATAGTGCATATTATTGCATAGATACGGAATTAGTCTACCACACAGAACAAGTCCTGTTTTTGTGAATTCTGTGCTCATATCTTGAGATCACACTCTCTGCTGTGACAATGGCGACCATTGCTTTAGTATGGAAGAAGAGATAGAGACAGAGATTTCAAGCGAAATGGCCAGGCACTGGTGGCTCACATCTGTAATCCTAGCTACTTAGGAGGATTGAGGACCATGGTTCAAAGCCAGCCCAGGCAAGAAAATCTGTGGAACATTTATCTTCAAGTAACCACCAAAAAGCCAAAAGCAGGTCTGTGGCTCAAATGGTAAAATGCCATTACTGAGTAAAACAGCTAAGAAACAACACTCAGACCCTGAGGTCAAGCCCTAGTACTGGCACACACATTAAAAAAAATGTGTTAGATGTATAAACTAACATGACAAAATAAAACTCCCTTTACAACTAACTGATGTTAATAAGACAAAAAGAAAGACAGCTGTGGCAATCTAGACAGACTTTTCCTCCATTTCTCTTCAAAATCTCCACCACAGCCACCTGACAATGGAAAGCACTAGAATGCAGAGAGTACCAGATGTAAAGACCAGCACAGAACATCTCATTAGGTTGCTGTAAGACTTAAATAACTTAGTAAAGCTAAATTGTTCGTGTTTTTTCACGTTTCAAATGATCAAAAGACCAAATGATCTTCTTGTCTAAAGAAAGGTGCCTGTGAATGGTTAGGTGTTCGTGGGATGTCATTTCTAAGGAGGACCCATAACTCTCACATGCAGCCCAAACGACAGCAGAAGTTCTGCTTCTGAACCTGTGGGACACCTCCAGCTCACAGAGTGTAGAGACAGGAAAACAGGCCTCCTGTCACCTATGCAATGATTGGGAATGTTCGCTCATTGAACCTTGTGGTGATCCTTTCCCACAGACCCTACTGAAACCACAATCCTTCTGTGACCTCTTCTACTATTACCACATCTTTGTGTTCTCAGAACTTGACAGTGGGCCTAACACATACCACGTGCTCAGGAAGTCTTCTCAAATGGACTGGACTATCCACAGAAAGACTCTATCCCTGACTCTGGTTACTGACCAGTTCCTTTCCATAGCCTTTAAACTGGGCAGTTTGTGAAGCTCGTATTTGGAATATTCTTCAAGAGCTTCTTAGATTGCTGCATCACGTCAATGAGATTTTCATCTGTGACTGTCAGTGGCAGAATGTTCCAGAACAACACTCTGAACCCGTCCAGCACAATGCTCCGATAGATTCAACATGGCAGACATATCTCAGGAGTAGAGCTCCACCTCACAGGACTCTGTTTCAGCTTGTTCAAGTTACAAATGAGAGATGTTCAGGCTGGGATGTAGCTCAGAGGCAAAGCGCTTGTCTAGGAAGTGCAACCTCCTGGGCTCACTCCCTGGTACCAGAAAAGAAAGGACAAAGAAAACACACAATTAGAAAAGAATAGATACTCTTCTCTAAGACTCTTTTGATATGTTCGGAATGGTGCAACGTTTTTAAGGACTCCATGTTATTTCTTTATGACTTCACTAGCCATCTTTGACATGACCTCTCAAATTCACAAGAGCATGGCCAGGAAGCCATGTGACATTTGTCTCTCTTTTTTTCTCCTTTTTTTATTGTGAAAATACTGTACAGAGGAGTTACAATTACATGGGCAACATAATGAGTACATTTCTTATCAAGCATTGTAGTCTCCTCCTTTGTTTCCCCTTCCCATCCCTTCCCATCCTCCCTCCACCCCTCCCCGCCTAATCCTCCCCCCTCCCCCTCACCCCCTCAACCCTACCCCACCCCCCCACCCCGCACCAAAGTTGTAAAGTTCATTTTCGACATAAGGACTTGTACATCTCATTATTTCAATGGGTCCACCTGTATCCCTGTTTAAACGATTTGTTTTTCCCCTTCCCCTCCACAAATTATACCAACATCAAATACAATGAAAGCAGGGGTTATACTGTGGGGGAGAGACATACAAAGCAACAAAGAAATAATCTTATAAATGTGTTAGAAATAATCCCATGAAAGAAAAAAAACATTTGAATACATATCTTAGGGTTCATTTCCCTAACATCACTTTATCTGACCTTTTCCCTTGATTCAGACATATACTAGATATTGCAAATAAGGGAAACCATGGGACCTATGTTTCTTTGGGCCTGGCTTACTTCACTTAATATAATTTTTTCCAAGTCTTTCCATTTCCTAACAAATGGGGCAATGTCATTCTTTCTGATGGAGGCATAGAATTCCATTGTGTATATATACCACATTTTCTTGATCCATTCAACAACTGAGGGGCATCTGGGTTGGTTCCATATCTTAGCTATGGTAAATAATGCTGTGATAAACATAGTTGTGCTGGTAGCTTTAGTGTGGTCTTGTTTGTGATCATTCGGGTAAATGCCCAAAAGAGGGATTGTGGGTAATAGAGGCACTCTATGTGGAGTCTTTTGAGGAACCTCCATACTGCTTTCCAAAGTGGTTGAACAAGTTTACACTCCCTCTCTTTTCTTCTAAATGGTGTAAAATGTAGAAATGTGAGCTGTAACATCCTAAGTATATTGCCTATTATTTGGTGCTTTTATGTACTTCAAATTAGCCCCCAAAAACATTTAGGAAAATATTCCTTTCACTGCCCAAAAAGAGAATTTAGCTTCAAGGGAGGTAGTTGACTTGTATAAGAAACCACTATTGCTCAGTGGCAAAGCTGGTTCAAATATTACTAAAGAGAAAATTATATGACTTCTAAAAAGAGAAAGAAGAAAATCTCCAACCAGTTCACACATTATTTGTAATAAGAAAAAAATATATATAGCCGGGAGCTGGTGGCTCACTGCTGTACTCCTAGCTACTCAGGAGGCTGAGATCTAAGGATCACAATTCGAAGCCAGCCCACACAGCAAAGTTCGTGAGACTCTTATCTTCAATTAACCACTCAAAAAATCAGAAGTGGAGCTGTGACTCAATGTAGTACAGTACTAGATTTCATCAAAGGAGCTCAAGGACAGTGCCCAGGCCCTGAGTTCAAGCCCCACGACCAACAAAAAAAAAAAAGAAGAAAGAAAACGTGGTAGACTGAGGCAAGTTTTTCAACAGCTTTAGTGGACCAGACATTATTCAGTGGGGGCCAGACACTGTGTCAAATGCTAGAGAATGCCAGCAGTGAATATGTCTGTGCATTCCAGCCTGCCATGCTGAACAAGAAACAGGAAAAGTAATGGATTACTATGGACTATTGTAAATCTCTAATAAGAGATGTGTATGTATGTGTGTGTGTGTGCATGTGTGTGTGTGTGTGCATGTGTGTGTGTGTGTGTGTGTGTGTGTGTGTGTGTGTGTGTGTGTGTGCGCGCTACTCCCGAAGCAGGCACTTGCCCAGCCTGAAAGGTCAACAAAGCTTCAAAGAGAAAGTGATGTTGAAACTGAGTACCACAAGGCTCAAGTGGAGATTGCCAAATAGACAGGGGAAGAGGAAGATGACTGGGTGGTAGGAACATCTTAGGCAAAGACAAGGGTGCTTTTAACTGCACAACTGCAGCTGGGAAAGGGACCAATTCATAAAAAGTTGTGCCTTGTCATGCTAAGGCATTTGAACTTGATCCTGAAGATGACAGGTAACATTGAATGGTTTTATTTTTAAATAGACTTGATGTGATCATATTTCCATTTTAGAAAGTTCACTCTGTATCAAGATGAACTCCAGGAAATGAAAATAAGAGGTTTTTTTTTTCCTTTTTAGCTGTTTTTCTTTTGTTTTCTTTTTGGTCTGTTTGTTCATTTATCTGTGTTTGGGAGGGTAAGGAGGACACAGAAATAGAGGGACAAAGAGTGAACAAATGTAGCAGTGGTACTCATTAGGCACTATGTGGGAAATGAAATATACAACTTGTGGGTAGGGATGGGAGGGAAAAAAATAGGAGAGTGCAGGGAAGGGGTAACAAAAATGAAATATTTTATATGACTTATCCCTCTGTACAACATCTTTATAATAACAATAAAAAAATCTTTTAAAAGAATGGATTGTGGGCTGGGAAGATGGCTCAGTGGTAGAGCGCTTGCCTTGCATGCATGAGGCCCTGGGTTCGATTCCTCAGCACCACATAAGCAAAAAGAAAAAAGCCGGAAGTGGCGCTGTGGCTCAAGTGGTAGAGCGCTAGCCTTGAGCTGAAGAGCTGAGGGACAGCACCCAGGCCCAGAGTTCAGGCCCCACTACCGGACCCAAAAAAAAACAAAAAGAATGGATTGTGAAAACTTGATATGAATGATGAAAAGAAAGGAGGTTCAGTCTGGAAGAGTATTTAGAAGAGAATACAGGAATAATAATTTAAATCAATGGTAGTCAAGTAAGCAAGAAAGGTTTAGAATTTGAATTAATGCAGCAACAGAGTGAAAATGTTTTCAGTGTATTCAGAAATTAGGAATTATCGGGATGAGTTATGTAAGACATAGGAGAGAAGACAGCAAACATAGATTTTCAATGAGACATTGGAACCATGTTTTTCTTTTTTTTCTTTTTTGGTCGGTCGTGGGGCTTGAACTCTGAGCTTGGGTGCTATCCCTGAGCTCTTCAGCTCAAGGCCAGAGCTCTACCACTTGAGACACAGCACAACTTACGGTTTTCTATTGGTTTATTAAAGATAAGAGTCTCATGGGGGCTAGGAAGGTGGCTCAGTGGTAGACCACTTGCCTTGCATGCTCGAGGCCCTGGGTTCCATTCCTCAGCACCACATAAGAAAAAAGCCAGAAGTGGCGATGTGGCTCAAGTGGTAGAGTGCTAGCCTTGAGCTGAAGAGCTGAGGGACAGCGCCCAGGCCCAGAGTTCAGGCCCCACGACCGGACCCAAAAAAAAAAAAAAGAGTCTCATGGACTTTCCTGCCCTGGCTGATCTCAGCCTCCTGAGTAGCAAGGATTACAGGTGTAAGCCACTGACACCCAGTTTGGAACCATTCTTGAAGATGAAGAGGTATGGGATCTTCCAAGGAGGGTCTTTTAGACAGATGGAATGTGATTTGTACACTTCAAACATTTTGAAATATTTTTTCTTTTTGCTTAAACTTCCTTTTTATTATTTTATTTTATTGTAAAGATGCTGTACAGAAGGGTTACAGTTACATGGGTAAGGTAGTGAGTACATTTTGAACATTGTTACCCACTTATTTTTCTCCCTTCCCTTCCCCACTCCTCCCCTCCCAAAGTAGTAAAGTTCATTCTGACATAGTGTCTTGTGAATATCATTGTTGCAGTGGGTCATCCTGTGTCCTTGTTTCAGCATTTTGTTATTCCTCTCCCTTCCCCAAATCAGTAAATGTATATACAAGAAGCAGTTTACCAGAATCACAATATTTTTTACCTCACTTAGGAGCTGTCATTTGCTTTGATTGGTTACTGGGAAAACCAAGCCACTGTCCTCAAGGAGCTTGTGTTAGAGTGATGGATGGGGGCCTATCATAGCAAACATACCAACACGTCAGTGGGGGAAAGTGCTTAGAAAAAATGAATCCAGTGTACGAGTCAACTTTCCATCACTGTCACAAAATACCTAAGGCCCTTGACTAGAAAGAAGGAAAGATTCATTTTGGCTCACAGTTTCAGAGGTGTTAGTCATCGTCACTTGGCCTTGGGTCTGTGGTGAGAGTGAGTGGTGGAGCAAAGCTATTTACCTGTGGCATCAGGGAAGCAGAAAGAGATGGAAGGCCAGGGCCCTAATATCCCTGCCAGAGCAAGTCCCTCAATTACCTTAGTGCCTTCCACAAGGCCCCTAAGAGTTCCACTGCCTTCCAACAGGACCATCAGCCGGAGACCAGGCCTTCAACACACGGACCATTACATTTTAAGTTAAAATCAAAATAGCCAGAAAGGGGGTACAGTAAGAAGTGAGGAACAGGAGAAATGAAAGCTTTATTTTAGGTAGGGTGGCCTCTGATCAGACGACGTTTGAGCAGACACTTGAATTATGTAAAGCATGCTTGAAAACAGCCCTGGGTAGAGGGTATAGTGAGTCAAATGCTCCTGTGCAGGGCTCCTCCTGTGATTCCAGGGCCTAGCAGAGGCCAGCATGATAGAAGAGCATCAGTGGGGACCTATTTTGTCCCATAACGAGAAATCTAGGTTTTATTCTGCTTGAGATAGGACTCTTTGAGAGACAAGAGGTACTGTCCCTTCATCATTCATCCCGGGGGGGGGGGGTCACAGAGTCTGCACCCCAGAAAATGATCCCCCATATCTCCTCCCCACCCCTTCTGGCTCAAGCAGCATGAGATAGAGGGGGAACACTGGTGGGCTGGGGTCAAGCCCTCAGCGGGACATGCAGGGCTCTCCACAGCTCCTGTTTCAGTCCTCACATCCCTGGCTAAATGGGGTGTGACATTCATGAGAACCACCATGTGTAAAGGAGCCCTGAACATTCCCACTTGGAGGTCTGAATGTCTGCCCACCCCCACCGCTGAGACGGGTGCAGTGAACAGATGTACTTAGACAGCGGGAACTAAAAAAAGGAATGGGTCTCTCCAGTAGCCAAAACCTTGAACAGCCTCAGAGACATGCTATGTCCCAATGTGGCTTCAGAGATTTAAAGGCTGATCCTCTTGTCAGAGACAAAGGTTCCCTGGGTGTGTGAGTACCAGCCCTACCCAGCCCCAGACACGCCTAATGCAGGAAGTTAATTATAGACCCGGACTCCACAGTTAAAGGGATTCTGCCAGACGCCCTGTGTGGGGCTCCTCAGCTGACCACAGCCCAGAAAGAATTGAAGTGACAGTAACAACAGGCTCAGTGGACATCACATCCTCAGCCCAGGGGCATATGAGCCATAGAAAAAAGTTAGGAGCCATCTTGCAGCAAAGGACTATTGATCATGATTTTTGCTTTCATCTTGCTCATAATCTTTCTTTCAAGTCAAGGTTAGCCATGGAGGCAGGATAAAAGAGGCCCAGTTGAAAAATCAAGCTTCTCCCAATGGGGACTCAGAGTGACTAGCTCATGAAGAAGGGCTGTGAACAATCTGGGATCTAACAAGTACAGAAGCAGTGGAGCCCTTGTAAGTGTTGTGACCCTGTTAGTGTCAGGCCCACAAAGGCTCCTTTTTTCCTCCATGACTATGTCTTCAATTGAGCATCTTATTTTTTTTTCCACCCAAATTCAAGGGCTTCACCCAAGTCAAAAGGAAAAGTTTCAGAGAGTTTGCTTCTTGGCTAGGTTTTCTACCACTGTCATTACTATACTATTGTACCTTATCTAGTGTGTGATTCAAACCACTAATCCACACACATACAATGTGATCAGTAGTGGGTCATCTCATAATTAGGCCATCTGCTAAATTTCTTGTCTCATCAAAAGTCTTCATATGGGATCTGGGGTCTAGCTCAGTGACAGAGCATTTGTCTAACATGCATAAGGCCCTAGATCTGATCCATAGGACAGAACAAACAAAAATCTTCAAATGATTTCAGTTGAAATTGACATATAAGATTTGATCATTGTGAGAGCTGGAGAGGTAGCTCAAGTAGGGCAACTGCCTAGAAAAGGCCTGAGTTTGAACTCCAGTACTGCAAATTTAAAAAAAGAAAAGAAAAATTACGTGCATCTGATCATATAATATAGTATTTGTTGAAATGAACTCTAAGAAATGGAAACGAGGGTTTTTCTTTGTTGCTATTTTTGTTTTCTTTTCTTTTTGTCTTGTTTGGGAGGGCAAGGTGGAACATAGAAATGGAGGAAAAAATTGTGAACAAATACAGCTGTGGTACTCACTAGACACTATATTCAAAATGAACTATACAACTTGCAGATAAGAGGGAGAAAACTGCTCCCCCATGGTATAATTCCTATTTTCACTGTATTTGATGTTGATATAATTTGGAGAGGGGAAGGGAAAAACATTGTTTAAATAGGGATACAGGTAGACCCATTGTAACAATGATATGTACAAAATGCTATGTTGAAAAACAAACTGTATAACTTTGGTGAAGGGGGAGTGTAGTCATGGAGATAGGAGGGCAGGGATGGTAGGGGAAAAACAAAGGAGGAAGCAACAATGCTTGATAAGAAATGTACTCATTGGGGCTGGGAAGTTGGCTCAGTGGTAGAGCACTTGCCTTGCATGCTCGAGGCCCTGGGTTCGATTCCTCAGCACCACATAAGAAAAAAAGCCGCAAAAAAAAAAAAAAAAAAAAAAGCCGGAAGTGGCGCTGTGGCTCAAGTGGTAGAGTGCTAGCCTTGAGCTGAAGAGCTGAGGGACAGCGCCCAGGCCCAGAGTTCAGGCCCCACGACCAGACCCAAAAAAAAAAAAAAAAAAAAAGAAATGTACTCATTACCTTGCTCATGTAATTGTAACCCGTCTGTACGGTATTTTCACAATAAAAAAAAGTATTTAAAAAAATTTTAAAAAGGGAAAAACTGAGAGAGAGCAAGGGAAGGGGTGACATTGTCCAAAAAGAAAGGTACTCTTTATTTGACTTATATAACTGTGATCCCTCTACACATCACCTTTATAATAACAATGAAAAAATTTTAACAAGATATGCATAATAAATTATCTCTATTATGCTAGGTTTGAGTTAACTCCATCCTACTCAAGTGTTTAGTCTTGTATCATGTACCCCAAGATACTTTGTATTCTTCAAGCGTAGAAATTATGACCTTGCCTTTCATTGGCCTGTTTCCTTACTTGTATTTTTTAATAATTCAAAAATTCAAATAATTCAATCATTTTAAAAAGCACATTTATGAATGAATGTATAGATGGACAGATGGATGAATGGATGGATGAATGGGTGGATGGATGGACACTTCTCACTAAAGATGCTTATTAGCCATATTTTTAACATAGAATATAGTTGGCTCAGTAATTGTATCTGCCAAGGCCTCTAGGATCATAGTTACAGAGCAGAAAGTCTTAGCCTTAAAATATGGGGCAAAGATTTTAACCCAAATATTAGAAAGGTCAGAGAGCAGATGAAACACCAGAAAACCAAGACAGGCTTCTCTACAACATTCTGCAAAAATCAATGCGATATCATTTATTACACAAGCATGCATATGCTTACTGTTTCCTTTTTTGTATCTTTATCATTTTTTATAATAACGAATGAAACCACATGAGCAGAATTAAAGCCTACAGAAACAAATAACCTATGAAGGTTTTCAGGTTTACAGAGATAACTATTATTACCTTTCAACTACGTCTAATCGATGAGTCCTAAATGAGCCTTAAGAAATTAAACTCCTTCTACATTTTCATTTCTCCAAGCGAGAGTATCAGCCAACTAAGGGCGGGGAGTGTCTTGTTCATCTGGATCCCCAGCACCAGGCCTAGTGTTGGTTCACAGCATGTGCATGAATGCTCATGTATTATTTGGATGTTCAGGTTGTGCCACACTCTGTCCTCAATAGATTAGCAGAAAAAAGTTGGGTAAAGTCTGCTCTCCTGAGGGGTCCAAGAGGACCCTTACTTTTCTTCGTACAAAGCTAGACACCTAAGATATAGACTCTGTCCTCTCTTTCCACTCTTACCTTCCCTTCCAGAAAGATTATCTACACCCACTTCAACCACACCGTGGGTTAGTTCTCATCCCTTATACTTCTATGCTTGCTGGTAATTATCTCCATCCAAATGCATGTTAACTGAAAGTCCATGTTTGTTTGTGTTTCTCTCGTTTCCCCTAGGCAATAAACTTCTTGAGACAAGAAATAAAATTTTTTAAGGTTTCTGTCATCCTGTTTCTAGCACAAATCATATGTTCTCAGAGATGTTGAATCAGTAAACAACTGATTGAAGAGATGAGTCTAGCCACACACAGGAATGGGATCATTGCACTGGACAGGATTTAACTAGAATGTGTGGCTCTTGTGGGAATTTGAAGAATGAAGCGAGTGAGATTCTCTGGGCCCCTCACATCCGGGAAAGGCAGCTGCTTTTCTGGCTGTGTCTGGGTGAGCCCTAAAAATACTGATTCTCCTTTCTAGTCCCCTCCTCACTGGGTCTTAAGTAGGCCTTAATAGACCATCTGGTTTACACTTCACCAAAATTCATGGGTTTAAAACCTTTTCTCCATTTAGAAATCCCATTGCATTGTTTACTTCTCTGTCTGGAGCTTTATTTTTTTTCTTCATTTGATGAACTTTTATTTTTATTTGACACATAATATATACATGCTTATGAGATGCATTGTAATGCTTGGATTCATGTATACAAGTGGTCAAATTGGAATAATTAGCATATCCTCTACCCTAACCATATTCCATGCTTTTTTTATATTCTTTTTTTATATTCCATGCTTTTATAACAAAAACATATCAAATCCTCTCTTGCTACTCTGAAATACAAAATCACCCTAATGTACAGTTTTGAAGGAAGTCATTAAATTTACAGACTTTTTTTTTTTTTTGGTCGGTCCTGGGGTCTGAACTCTGGGCCTGGGTGCTGTCCCTCAGCTCTTCAGCTCAAGGTTAGCACTCTACCATTTGAGCCACAGCTCCACTTCCAGCTTTTTTTCTGCTTATGTGGTGCTAAGGAATGGAACCCAGGAACCTCACGCATGCGAGGCAAGCGCTCTACCACTGAGCCAACTTCCCAGCCCTAAATGCCCAGACTTTTGAAGATCGTCTGCTGCAAAATCATTTGGGGAAACTTCCATCACATGCATTCTCCATTCACTTTAAGCTAGATGAAATCCACGTCTCTCCATCCATTGCAATTTTTTATTATTTTTTTTATCCTTTGTGTTTCTTTTCCGCCAAGAGAAACATTGAGTGACTGTTTTAGCTGTCTCGTCGTCATGCTGGAAACTGAGATGAATCATCAAGTTTCCGCAGCAGCTATAGGGAAACCTGAGCTGGGCAGCTGAGCGCTGCTTGTATGTAGAGGACATGTAACACCCACTTTAACCCAGACAGCTCACTCATTTTCCATAGCATTTGCAAACTGGGCTTGTAACCACTTTTCATCCTATTTATAGTTTAATGTGCAACATAATATTTACTCCAGGCTCCAATAGGAATGTTTCTTATAAATGTCAGTGGATTATTTACTATGGTAAACTAATTAGTTACATAAATGCTTCCCTTTTCAGGGTGGAGAAGAAGAAGACTGTTAATGCTTCTTGGATTAACCTCATGTTATCGTCATTTGAGGTTCTTTTACATTTAAGATGGTTATTGCAAGACTGCACAACTTCGCAGGCATGCTAGCTACATCTGTTACTGAAGGGATGCGAAGAGTTTCCATTTTCACTCATGTGGTGGTGAAATAAAACAATAAAATGAGAATGCTGTATGCTTGAGAAAAACCACTAGAATTTGAACATGAAAACAAAAATCAGTATTCCATGTTAATGTTCTTGATCAATTCTTACTGCTTTTATAATAATTAGTTAAAACACCAAAAAATGCTTATAAATGAAAAAAAATCATTGGAAGACAATAATCTCTAAGGAATTTCTACAGGGGTGAGAGGTAGTTTTCTTCTTGGACTTCTCTGAAATTCATCTCAATGAAAGAAAAGAAATAGCAACTAACATCTACATTTGAAGATGAGTTATGTATATAGAGACAGGTTGTTCAGGGAGATAGAAGAATATGCTTTCCCTAGTTCTGAACATTATAAAGGGATTGTTGATATCAATTGTGTGTGTGTGAGAGAGAGAGAGAGACAGAGACAGAGAGACAGAGACAGAGACAGACAGACAGAGACAGACAGAAAGAGACAGAGACAGACAGAGAGAGAGAGAACCAGTTCTGGGGCTTCAATTCAGGGCTTCAGAGTTGTCCCTGAGCTTTTTTCTTTTTTGCTCAAGGCTGCACTTTACCACTTGAGCCAGAACTCTATTTCCAGATTTTTGGTGGTTAATGGAGATAAGAATCTCATGGACTTCCTTGCCTGAGATGACTTCAAATTGTGATCCTCAGATCTCAGCCTCCTGAGTAAGCCACCAGAGCCCAGCCTGAATTTCTAATGGAGCTTAAAATACAGTATGAGAGAATTCTTTTCAAATACAGAAAACAGCAAGGTTTTCTTGATTACTTTTCACCACTAAGCCTTTTTGTTTTTCATATCAAGATTATAAGTGGACTTGGGATTTTGTTGTTTTTGCTGGTGGTGGTAATGATGGTGACCATTGGGTTTGGGGGAGATTTTTTTTTTTGGTGTTTGGCTGTTTGTTTGTTTTTTCTTCTTTTTAGGAGGGTAAGTGGGGGCACAAAAAGGAAGGGAGGAAGAGTAAACAAATGTAATAATGTTATTCAGTACAGATTATGTGGATAATAAATTATGTAATTTGTGGGCAGGGACAGGAGGAGGACACTGGAAGAAAGTGAAGGAAGGGGTGACATTATTCCAAAAAAAAGAAAAACCCTCATTAGCTGACATATAGCTGTAATCCCTCTGTACAACACCTTAATAATAATCATCAAATTATGTTTTTAAAAGATTACAAGTGGAAGATACATTCCTGACCAAAGAAGTTGCACAACATTAAACTTCCACATGAGCAGATGAGAGATGGTCAGAACCACCTTAGGGGCTTACTTAAATGTCTTACTAAAGACTGTGATATTTTCATTTAGGCTTGGCTTCAAATGCTCACAGGATGGTCTTTTCATCTTCATTTCAATTCTATGATAAGTATTGTTATTCTCCTTGTTATAAAGATGAAGCCATTAAACACAGAAAGATTAAATAACTCAGGCAAGTTGGTGAAGCTGGAGCACAGTAAAGGACAGGTTTTTCAAAGTGTGCCTCAAGGATCTTTAAAGGTACTCAGGCCTTTCAGGGAATCTAGAAGGTAAAAATTATTTTGTTTTAATAATGCTAAGCTAATTGCCATTTTATATTTCTATCACAAGCATACACAATGGGATTTTCTAGGTACGAAGTGACAATAAACTGGCTGTATGCATAATCAGATATAGGAGAATCCAGTTGCTTCTTGTAAGTCAGCTATCCAAGTGATTTGTTAAATTTTATTGCCTCAAAAATATTTCCATTAAAATAGGTTTTGTTAATGGGTAATGACTTAATTATTATTTTAAATGAATAAATAATTTCCAGGGCTGGGAAGGTGGCTCAGTGGTAGAGTGCTTGCCTTGCATGCATGAGGCCCTGGGTTCGATTCCTTAGCACCACATAAGCAAAAAAGAAAAAAAACGGAAGTGGCGCTGTGGCTCAAGTGGTAGAGCGCTAGCCTTGAGCTGAAGAGCTGAGGGACAGTGCCGAGGCCCAGAGTTCAGGCCCCACAAAAGGACCAAAAAATAATAATAATAAATAAATAAATAAATATTTTCCCATCTTCTTAAGTTTTAATTTCTTTTTTATCATGAATAATGAATTTTTTCATTAATTAAATGTTTCAAATGTATTGGCATATAGTTTTTTATTTTTATTTTATTGTAAAGATGCTGTACAGAGAGGTTAAAGTTACATGAGTAAGGTAATGAGTACATTATAGTAAATATTTCTTGTGCAACCTACATATACAAAACTCTGAGATCCTCAATACTATTTCAAGGTATAAAAGGGCCCTATGATCAAATTAAAAAGCTTAAGAATGACTACATAATAAGTCTTCATTTCCTATCAAATGAGCATCACTATATTATATACCTCAATAACAAAAACGGTTGCAATTAAAATATCAGGATCTCTATGTTCTCAAAAAATTAGATAGAAAAAAAGAAAGATTAATGCCAAATCCAAAAGCTTTCGATACTTAAATATTTTGACACTTGGTTTGGGAGCTTGAAGTTTAAATTTTAATCCAAATGTTTTGAACGGAACCACTGCACAGTTACCGCTTCTACCTGGAATATTCTCAAGTAACAACAGGTGTCATTTGTTTACTTCATGTGGATTTTTACTTAGATGATATGTTAGTCTGCTTTTCATTACTGTAATAAAATACATGAGATTCTCAAATATCTTCCTGAAATACTGTATCTTCTCAACGAGGCCAAAAAAAAAGATCCAAGCTAATAAGCTTACTTACTGCCCAAGAGACTAGAGTAGTTAAGATTGAACTAGTTGAGTTGCTCAGCAGGGATCCCCAGAGGACAGACAGGGAGCACTAGGAGGTTTGGAGAAACCTACAGCAAGAAACTAGGGAATTTCTTTTCCTCACCTAGCAGCAGGAAAAGGAAGAAGAGCCAAGAAGGGAGAAGGGAAGGAGGCAAAGTCGTGTGTGTGTGTGTGTGTGTGTGTGTGTGTGTGTGTGTGTGTTGCAAGGACAGGTGTGAAGGTGAACTGGAAGGACAGATGTCAGAACAACCATCTCCAGGGGAAAGCCACCAACATTCAGTGAAGATCGCATTCTAAAGAGCCCTGCGGGAAACAGACCAAAGACACGTGGCACAGCAAAACTGAAGAGCTAGACAAGCCACAGCTAGAGAAGACACAGCTGGGATTCTCAGCAATTGAACGCATGACATCTACAAATCCTTTCATGTAATTAAAACATTTACCCTTCTCCTCCCAGTTCTCAGTGTTTTAAGACAGTAGATTATATTAGTATAATCATTTCAGAGATGGTGCCTGAGATATTGAGGCACCCTACAGTCACCCTATAAATCCCCGGGCCTCCAAGCTCTGCCCTCCAGCTGTCCTGCTGCTGCTTTCTGCGATGTTGAGTAGGATACATAAATAATCACCTTTTTTTTCATTTATGACTTCTCTGTAAGTACCAGGGATTTTAAATTCAAAAAAAAAATCTTTCTAATTTCAATGATCGATTGGACACCTTGCACATCCTTGCTGGAGAGCTAGGATCTCTGAGTATCAGCAAATATTAATATTCATTCAAAAATCTATTTCTGGCCAGAAGTAACTAAAGTTTCCAGATCTCATTTGCATATGGAGAAATGAGTCTATCTCTCAACTTTCACCTCAATAAGACAATGTACAATATCTTTAGTGAGTAGTGGTTTTATATGTTTTTTATTTCATTATGAAGAGATTTGTTTATTCCTAGAAACACACATTCCTGTAGCAATTAAGAGGACAAAATTGCAAAATTGGGAGCTTTAGGGCTTTATTGCTGCATTTTAGTTGAGAAAGTTTACTAAGTGAAATGTACAAAGATGTCAAAAAATTGTCAAATGACTTCCTGCTTCAAGAAAATGTTTCAGTGCAAGATCAATACTCACTGTGCTCATAAATTGACATGTTGAGACCAGGTGACTCTGGCTCACAACTGTGATCCTTAGCCACTCAGGAGGCTGAGATCTAAGGATTATGGTTCAAAGCCAGCCTGGGACAGGAACATCTGTGAAATTCTGATCTCTAATTAACTACCAAAGAGCTGGAAGTGGAGTTGTGGCTCAAGTGTTAGAGTGCTAGAGCTTGAGCACAAATGCTCATGGACAGCGCCCAGGCCCTGAGTTCAAGCCCCAAGACTGGCACAGAAAAAAGAAGGAAGAGGAGAAGGCAGAGGAGAGGAGGAGGAGGAGGAGGAGGAGGAGGAGGAGGAGGAGGAGGAGGAGGAGGAGGAGGAGGAGGAGGAGGAGGAGGAGGAAGAAGAAGAAGAGGAGGAAGAGGAAGAAGAGGAGGAAGAGGAAGAAGAAGAAGAAGAAGAAGAAGAAGAAGAAGAAGAAGAAGAAGAAGAAGAAGAAGAAGAAGAAGAAGAAGAAGAAGAAGAAGAAGAAGAAGAAGAAGAAGAAGAAGAAGAAAGAAAGAAGAAGAAGAAGAAGCCATTCAACCATTAAAAGGCCCAGCTTGCCTGCAAAACAGGGGTTGGTATCAATACTGAGGGCAGCATTTTCCTTATATTCAAGGCTTTGAATTCCCTTATTTGACACTGACCAGGCCTAATCCTCCATCCCATTCCCTCTCTCCCCTCCCCCCTTCTACTGTTACTACTGTTACTTCTCCTCTCCCCTCTCCTCTCCATTCTCCTGCATGGCCTCACCTCCTCTCCCCTGTCTTCTCTGTCTTCTGCTGTCCTCTCCTTCCTTATCCTTATTCTCTTCTCCCTCCTCCTCTCCTCTCTCCTTCACTCTCCACTCCTTTCCTTCTCTTCTCTCCTCCTCTTCCCTCTGTTCCCCTCCCTTCTCTAACACTGCAGAAGGATACAGCAGTGCTGGCAGCCAGCTGACCTGGAGACACCACTGCCTTGCAGAAGCCGCCAAACTGCCAGACCCCCACACCCAGCTTGCTAGGCTCTCTCCCCGTTGTGTTATTGTGTGGCATGGCTCTGAGAACAATGCTGCCTTGTGCTCCTCGTGTTTCACCGCGTTTGTATAAAAATGGCTCTTTCTTTTCTTATTCAAATAGCTCTCCACCACCACCCCCACCCCACCCCCACCCCCATCCACCACTACCCCTTACCCAGAGATGGAGACACAAGTCCTTAGGGTGAGGGGACACTGGGAATCAAAATCACTGTTAGGCTCAGAATCTCCTCCTCTTCAGTGCCAACAACAGTATTAGACCTGAGACCTCCTTGAATCTCTCCTCCCCTAGACAATTTATCCCCAGTGAGGTCTTTGGTTTCTTCAGAGATGTCGTCAAGCTTGTCATGAAATAGCTCATTCCCAAGGAAAGCCTCTCCTTTTCTGCCTCTCAACCTTCTGCATCCCAAGGAAAAAGGAGACCCAAGGAAATCCCCTATAAAGAGACGGTGTCTAGCAGAAAAGTTTCTTTCTTTGGGCAGGCATTAGCTGAAAGGGGAAGACAGCCAAATATTGTCATCAGAGGAAAACAGAGCACGGTAAATGAGAGCGAGAGATTTTCAGGAGTCTACTTTTCATCTGGAGCCTTCTAAAAAGAAGAGGTTTGGTGATAACTACAACATCAGGATGAAATGGAAGGGTAGTGGAAAGTATTGGGAGAGAGGGGTTGGCCTCCACCCATCTCCAGCTGTTTGTAGCCTTCAAGAGTACAGACAGAGAGGTCTTAGACCAAGAGAAGTCCCCTTTCCCACCCTCACTTGACTCCAACATACAGATTCAGAAGAGAAATTGAAAGGACCAGGCCATCCTGAGGTTAAGTGGAATGACTGGAAGTTGTCAAATCCTCTAGCTATGTGAGATGTTAGGATGGTTCTACTACCAGTGGGAAGCAGAGATCCATCCTTGCTCACCTAGGGTGATGGAGGGGAGGAAGCTACCCCACCACGTCCACTCCAACCAAGAAATAAGTTACACTGGTGATACTTTCTCTTAAACACACCTCAAATCTAACACTCTTTGAATCCCCTTCCCAGGGCTTAACATTGATGTACAAAACAGAGTAGAAGGAAATATAGTTGAATTTTCAGGGAATTCCATTTCCTTTTTTTTTACAAGTTTAATATTGATTTGAGCTCCTTCTAGAGCCCCAGGTTACTTCATGATAATGTTTAAGAGTCATCAAATCATAGTTTAAGAGTCACCAAATTCACAATCACCAGTTCAAGAGTCATCAAATCACAGCTCTTTAATTCTGATCCCCCAAAGCCCTACCTGTATTTATGAGTCAAAGGTCTAGTCCCTTTTGAGGACATCATCTTTATTTGAGAATCCAAGAACCACAGAGATTTACTTAGTTCAAAGAAGTTGAGTCCAAGCTGAGTCCAAAGTAAGATGAAAACCTACCATGTCCTGTTGCTGTAGAAGACTGGTCCTGAGGGAAGTGGGGAGAAGGGGTACAAGGGTTTCTAGTAACCACAATCACTTACAAAAGACCCCTCCTTAACCTTGGGGCCTCTCTTGATTTATGCTAAGGCATAGATCCCCAGAGCCAGAATCAAGCCAATAGGCTTCTAGTTTCAGCAACCTATTATGGCCAAGACCTCTTCTGGTCTTTGCTACAAATCCAGGGTATCTAATGGTGGGTCCATCATGTTGTAAGAGCTTTACACAGTGGCCTTCCTAAGCAAAAAGAAAAAAAATCTCTTACAACAAACATACTAGAGAGTTCTGCTTGAATGACTTTTCTGAGTGAAGATTTGCTCCAAAATTGTTTGCTAAATCCACCTGCATAGTGAATGACTAAGAATTCCTGTTGCTAGAAAGTATTGTTTTACAGATGTTTGATTTTGTGGCTTTATTTATTTTATTTTATTGTAAAGGTGATGTTCAGAGGGGTTACAGTTAACATAGGTAAGTTAATGAGTACATTTCTTTTCGAGCAGTGTTACCCCCTCCCTCATTTGCTAGAAAGAATTTTATAAGGCATTTCATCACACATTTCAACTCTTGGTTGATAAATTTGGTATCATGGAGGAATTGTTGGGGTAATACTGAGCTTTTAAGTCTCAAGTGGCAACTTTATTCTTCCTTAACTCAACAAAACAGCACTTCGGTGCCACATTGCCAAATGCTAAGCTCATATGGCAATGCCCCATAAAACTTCTGTCCCTGTTCCTGTGCCTGACAATGCTTTTCTTCATTTGGCAGTGTGGCAAAGGAGAGGCACCTGCAGGAGATGAGTGGTGGAAAGTAGCCACCAGAGACCTCCTCTTTCAGTGCATCCCTCTGAGGTGGTCCCTTCCCAGGCTCCAGTGGCACTGGCTCCCTGCCCTGGCTGCCTGCCCTAGAGTACTTCACCAGCCCTGTTGGTGTCCCTAGTCCTGCCCACCTCTTGTATAGATGGCAAATTGATTTTCAGCTACTTGGCCTTTCAGTGCATTGATCATTTGATGAAACAATTTAGACACATTGGCTTTGGATGAACTATTCTGTTTCCACACACGAGGCTCCCCAACCCAAATGTATTTCCTTGTCTTGCTTTTAGACTAATGTCTTTCCATACACAATAGTATCCTCTGAGAGTCAGAATCACATGTTAATTTTCTTTATATCTTTTCCCAGTCCTCTCTAAGGGCTTGATATAGTGTTTTCAATAATAGCTACTCAATAACTGCTTATGAAAGTGCCCAGTGAAAGGCTAAAGCAAAGACAGGAAAAGACATTACCAAATATTAACCACACAGTGGGAGGGGAAGGGAGGGAGAGTGGGGGAGGAAGAGAGAAGGAGTCACCGAGAAAGGAGGAAAGGAGAGAGGGAAACAAAGGAATTGAAAGATATTTTCAGAAGATAAAGAAAGAGAAGGGAAAGTCAAAAAAAGGAGAAAAAAAATATGTCCTTTCATAAATTACCTTAAGCATATAGGTATATATTATATATAATTACATAGACGTAATCATGGCCTTCCATGTAAATAGCTGGAAGGAAATTGTCATTATGCCATCTTGATCATCTCTAATAAGGACTTTTTAAACATTGCTAGTAATTACCTACATCATGACCAACACATATCTTTTTTTAATAGTATTTTCAAACTTCAATTCTGGAATGCTACAGATTATTTTAATTGGTCCCGTCTATAACAAAATTGAAATCGAAATCCCAAACCAGAAAGCTGACCAGGATCCAAGCATGAATATGGTGGATCTGTCTCTGATTTCTAAAATAAGACCAGAGAAATTACTTTCCCGGCAGTATTTTTAGCGGTGTGAGGGAAGGAGCTCCCCGTGCTGGTTCTTGGCAGGCTCACAGTCTGTCACTCCTGAGCCTGTCCCCTGAATCCTCCCAGCTTCTGTACAGTCAGCATCCTCACTCTTGCTTCACAGCCACTCAAGTGGTCCACACAGCTTACCAGTATTCTTTTGTCCAAAGTGGGGACATTTTAAGAAAGCAGAGTTCACATACACCCGGCCAACTATGTGGAGAAAAATAACCTACCAAACACCTAGTAGCAAAGATGCAGGAAAAGATGGTTTTAAAGGGATTTGATTCCTGTTTACTTAGACTAAGTATTCTCTGCATTTCATCAGCCTCTTGGAGAGACAGGATTCTCCTCTCTTGCTCTTCCATGCTCTTTTTGGACAGAACTGAAGTGTGAACTCAGAGTCTTCCACTTGCTAAGCAGGCAATCTACCACTTCAACCACACACTCCAGCCATTTCGCTTTAGCTGTTTTTTTTGTATAGTGTCTCAAGTTTTTGGTGGGGCCAGCCTGGACTGTGATCCTCCTGTTTGTGCTTCTCTACATGGTTGGGATAACAAGCTCATGCCACTACTTTCAGAGCACTACACAACCCCTTTTTGATTTCCCTAATACTGCCCAGAACTTTGAAGAGCCCCTTTACTCAACTATCATTACATTACCAGTTTTCAAGTGCCATTTTGTTGAAATAGGATTTGCTTTAAATTTTCACCTGTGCTGGCCTTAAACTCAAATCCTTCTGACGTCTGCCTCCTGAATAGCTGGAATTATAGGCATAAGGTACCGTGCCTGGCACTAATTCTCTTGTTTCTACAAATAAGTGAAAGGTGTACTTAAAAACATCCAGTATTTCCCTTTAAAAGCAATACTTAATTGCTAGTCCACATCTGTAGATTTCATTGTTGGCTTCTATTCATTGATTCTCAGAACCCAAAAAGATGGATTAAATAAATATTATTATTGTTTCCACTCCACAGAATAAAGAACTGAAACTTAAGGTAGAGTCAAAGTTTGTGCATCAGGATGGGAGCAGATCTGAGGGCTGAACCGTGATTTATGACTTGGTGAAGCCAGTACAGGGTGCCACCCACTGGATCTCCTGGTTAGATGCATGGTCAGGGTGACTGGTATTCCCCTGCCTTACATAGCAAGGAAATAATCTGCCTAGGCCAGGCCAGCCTGGGAGAATGTCAGAAAAGTAATACAGCAATGAGTGATTCTACATCTTGACAATCACTTACTGAACAAAGTGAGCTCAGGAAGTAATAAATTGACAATACTTGACATTTTGTTTCTAGAAACCTCCTTATTGCTAAGTGTAACCTATTTTCTACATGGTCATAATCTGAACTGTTGTCTAGGTATGAACAGGCACAGTGCCCCCCTTTTATTGTCAAAAGCATCCCAGCTTGTACAATGATTGCAGTGACCCTCAATACAGAAATGTATCATTTTGTGTGGATGGTGTATGTGGGGGTGGGGGTGGATGGGTATAGGGGGGTGAGGGTGTCAGGACCAGAGTTTGAACTCAGGGCTTTATGCTCTTGCTTTCCTGCTCATGAAGGTGTTCCACCACCTGAGCTATACATCCAGCATCGCATTTTGCCATTAGTCTTGTGGACTTTTCTGCCATGGTTGGCTTTGACCCGTGATCCTCAGATCTCAGTCTCCTGAGTAGCAGGACCACAGGACATTATGTCTCCTGTTGTAGCCATCATTTTCTAAAGCAGTCTTTCTCCTCCCTTCTTTTATCCTCCAAAAAAATTAACTGCAACACAAATTTTGATCACACGGGTACACCACCCACTGATGTTGAGAATCCACAATGGTAAAGACCACATTCATCCAACATGTAGGATTTTCATGTTCTCAACATGTTCAAGTTGAACAAAACACAGTATATCATTACCTGACTATGTAACTGTAACCCCTCTGTGTATCACCTTTATAAAAACAGTTAGCAAATCATATGTTTTTCCTATATACACAATAATCCAGCTCCTGAGAAATTTCCCCAAAACACAAGGATCATTGCTGAAAGACAAAGAGATACCTCTGACTGCTGAGGTTCTTTCTTGCTGTAAAATAATGAGACCAAACTTGGAGCAACAGAAGCAATTTCAGTTCTTGGTTTTGTTTTGTTTTTTAAATACATATTTCATGTCTAATCCAAAACGAGGCAATAAAATTTTAAATCCTCCCAAAAATGAAAATTGCTGTTAGTTTCCCAAATACGGCATGAAAAAGAAAATTAGAAATGTATTCATTACCTGACTCATGTAACTGTAACCCCTCTGTACATCACCTTTATATCACCTTTACAATGACAATAAGAATAAATAAAAATTTTAAGAAATTGAACATAAAATTGAAAAAAAATTCGTGTCCTTTAAAAAGGAAAAACACACCAAAGTGTTTAATTACTTTCAAGCTCGGCAGCTTGCCCTTGATGTTGTTCAATCAGCTCTGGAGCTTAGGGTCTCTGAAGCAAGCCTTTTGGTCTTCTAATTGCCTTTAAAAGGAGCTGCCAAAAAAGCTGGAAGTGATTCCAAACCCCAGGGCCACACCTCAGAGCTGCACACTTCCCTGCATCAGCAGATCAGGTTACAGAGCCAAGAGTCCTGCCTGCCCAGAGTCTTTCAGCTCCATTACCGTTTTCCAGGCACCAATGGCCCTCCTTCCTCCAATTTCTCACTTACTGGGTTCAAAGTCTGCTTTCAAAGTCATCAAGATGAAACCAGATCTTAGGGAGGCTTCATAATGCCTCCGCTAGGAGCTGAGCTTCTGAGGCTGAAGGAGTGCAGGGATCCCAGCTTTTCATTTACAAGCTGTGTGGCATTGGTCAAGATTTTTAACCTCTCCATTATAAAATAATTATAAATAGCATGCATAACTCTTAGGGCTTCTATGGGAACTTAGCAATAGAAAGCTGGAACGCACAAAGCATAATGTCTGACATTTTGCTACCTATCTTAGAAATTGGAAATGGTCGGGGGGGGGGGGGGGGGGCAGCTTATATCTGTAATCCCAGATAATCAGGAGGCTGAGATTCGGAGGGTCATAGTTTGAAACTAACCTAGGCCAAAAAAAAAAAAAAGTCCTGGATCTCCATCTCCAAAATAACCAGCAAAAAAACAAGGCTGGAGACATACCTCAAGGGTGGAGCACCAGTGAGTCCAGTAACAAGCCAAGGTCCCTGAGCTCAAGGGGAAAAAAAAGGTAATTGGACATGACCTAAGAGTTCCGTTTAATTAAAATCATTTTAGTATGGGAAAAAAGACTATCTCTACAGTAAAAAGCCAGAATTTAGAGCCAGAAAAGCTAAATTCCAGCCATGATTTCCCCCCCTTCCTGGCTTACATGGTTTTGGATTATCTTGAGTCTCAATTCTCTTCCCCTAGAGAGTAAAGGGATGATCTATGCTAAGGTCATAAGGGGAAACATGCATTCTAAATCAAACCAATATTCATTTTTAACCAAAATGGGACTGAGAACATACCACTTGTTCAAACATAAAGTCTAATCTAAAATGCCCTGCCCTTTGACTGGAGAGCGCCATGGTCTAGTCTAAAGACCAGACTGAAGGGCTATGATATGGCTACCCCACTGCCTGGGCTGGCTCACAAGCTGCTCCGTGCTCCCACTGGCCTTTCTGTTCTGGAAGCTTTTGTGCCTGGAACAAGGAATGGCAACATAGGAAACCCCTTTTCACAATATGCAATAAGTAGTCTGCCAACTCCTCTAAAAGGAATGGTAGAAGAGCAGGCCCACAGGGCAGGCACTGCAATGTATAAAACCAAACAAGCGGCAAGTGATGAAACCACAGATAAATTCCAAGAGACAGACTTGGTTGCCTAAAGGAACAGGGCTTGAAAAGAATGGGTGTAGCTCACTGGACTCACCCATCACAATATTATTCATTATATATGTTTTTGAGGAATGAAGACATCGGTCAAGAGAAAGATGTAGAAGAGTGGGAAAACAAATGTTAGTGACTTTATAGGAGGCTAAAAAGACAGGCCTAAGAAAGCCATGTGTTCAGGAATGAGCACTCAAAAAGAAATTGTCACCCCAAAGAAATGTTTAAAGCTAAATGCTTTAAATTCATTTTTAGAATTTACAAAGTCTTTTTACATATTACTCCATAAAAGCTTCTTGTTAACATATTTTTCTTCTCCTAAACAGCATTAGACACTTGTAGACACTAAAAGCAAGACTAAAAGCACTCACTGGATAAACAAGAACTGAAAGCGCAGAGAAATTAAAGCTATTACTGAGCTGTTTTTTATTGTATATTAGTTATGCAAGTGGGCAGGTCACTATGACATTTCATTTGACATAATTATGACATTATAATAGTTCATTATGACATCATTCCCTGCATGTAAACAATGCATTTTAATATCATCCCCTCTACCTCTCCCATATGTCTTTCCTTCTTCCTAAAACATTGAAAACAGGTTTCATTGTTCTATATACATGTAAACAATTTGAACATATGCACCCTTCTGGTCTAATGGGGCTCCTTTAACATATTAGGGCTCACTGTTGGAGTTCTAAGTTCTTTTCAATGAGATCAGTCAAAATAACACCTCCGTCTGTTCAGTTTTGTGGAGGGAGAAAACTGAAAACTGTGTCAATTTGTTTTCCTGCATTCTCTAGATAATGGGTATTCTCAATATGTTAAACCTGTTAGCATAAGAGCTAACGGGTCTACAGACAACCTTACCGCAGGGCTTATGGGAAATAAATGTAATAGTACTCTAGAATAACAACTAGGAAATTAAGATAGTATTAATTAATTAATCAAGCTAGGAAATACCCAACTGCCTAGGTGACCACTCCGCATCTGTTTCTACTTCCTACATGAAGCAGAAACTTTGAATCTCTTCTTGAGCATGTGATAATGTGTTTTCTATTGCTGTAACAAATACCAGAGATAGATAAACTCTAAAAGGCTTTTTTGGCTCACAGCTTCAGGTTTTTCTAGCCACAGTCACTTGTGCCTGTTGCTTTAGGTCTATGGTGGTACATCCATCATAGTAGAAGCATGTGGCAGAAGAGCAAAAGGAAAGGAAGAGGCCAAGATTCCAGTATTCTTTTCCAGGGCACACCCCCAATAACCTAACTTCTTCCTACTAAGCTCCACCTCTCAAATATTCTACCATCTCTTTTTTTTTTTTGGGGGGGGGGGTCCGGTCGTGGGGCCTGAACTCTGGGCCTGGGTGCTGTCCCTCAGCTCTTTAGCTCAAGATTAGCACTCTACCACTTGAGCCACAGCACCACTTCTGGCTTTTTTCTTTTTGCTTATGTGGTGCTGAGGAATCGAACTCAGGGCCTCAGGCATGCAAGGCAAGCACTCTACCACTGAGCCACCTTCCCAGCCCCCAAATATTCTACCATCTCTTAATAGAGGCACAGGTAAGTGACTAGGTCTTTAATACATGGGTCTTTGGTGCCATCTTAGACCCCGGACTCCAGCAGGGTAACTTCCTCAGGATCTTCTCTCAGAGGGACCACTAACTCAGTGGCTTATTCTCGACTGATTAGTTAGCACAGTGTGTTATACTAAAATCAACTTACATCTCCAGTTTCCAATCAGTGGAAAGGAGAAAAGTATTTTTTAGAGAGGCTTAGGTGATCTTAAGACTTGTGGGTTCAAGGGATCTTTCTGTCTCAGCCTCCTGAGTAATAGCTTACAAGGTGTTTACCACAGCCTAGAAGAAAAGGCACTGAGGTTTTCATTTGCTCAATTTGGCAGTGAGAAGCAGAGAAGGAATCACAATATGTGACATTCTTAAGTAAAAATGTATTGACTTTAACCAGTTTTTCCTAGCTTTACACAGTAAAAAAAGAAACACTGGTCACCCACCTGTGGTTCACTCCTGTGATCCTAGCTACCCAGAAGATTGAGCTCCAGAGGATCACAGTTTGAAGAGCCCATGAGACTCTATCCCCAATTAACCAACAAAATGCCAAGCTGGAGGCAAGGCTCAAGTGGTACAATACCAGCCAAGCAAACACAGATCATGAGTTCAAATCCTAGTATTGGCAAAAAAAATTACACTGCTTATAGAAAGTCACCATACTTTTTGCCTCTAACTTTCTTTCTCTAGTGTTTTTTGGTTGTTTGTGTGTGTGTGTGTGTGTGTGTGTGTGTGTGTGTGTGTGTGTGTGTGTGTGTGTGTGTGTACTAGAGCTTGAACTAGGTGCCTAGGAGCTGTCCTTTAGCTTTTCCTCTCAAGACTGATACTCTATTTTGAGCCACACTTCTACTTTTGGCTTTTTTGTCACTTAATTGAGTAGAAGAGTCTCACAGGCTTGCAGACCTCAGATCTCAGCCTCCTAAGCACCTAGGATTATAGGTATGAGCAACTGCAACCAGCTCTAGTGTTTTCTGTTTTTTGTTTTTTTTTTTTGTTTGTTTTGTGCAGGTCCTAGGACTTGAACTCAGGGCCTGGGCACAGTCCCTGAGCTTTTGTACTCAAGGCTAGCACTCTACCACTTGAGCCACAGCTCCAGTTCTGGCTTTTCTTGGCAGTGAAATTGGAGCTCATAGACTTTCCTGCCCAAGCTGGCTTCAAACCACAATCCTCAGATATCAGGCTCCTAAGTAGCTAGGATTACAGGCATGAGCCACCAGTACCCAGCTTCTAGCATTTTCTATTCAAATGAAATGTAAATAAATAAATAAGCTGCCTCTAGTGGGGCACACAATTTGTCCAATAATGGAAATGTAGTCATAGGGAAGCATCTCACCCTCTGACTGTTGTTCCTAGTGGTCAGCAGATAGCCTTGCTTAACACTGCAATTTAAGCTATGGGAAAGCACAACACTAGTACACTGGGCAATGGAGGACTGCCCACAACTCTCCAACAGTACTGTAATCTGACCAAAGCAGTGAGCAAAGAGAATTGGTACTGGCTAGAAAGTAGCAGCGAGAGTACATGAGCTCTCTAGCTGGCTACCTGGGTTCAAACCCCAGCTCTCTATTAATTGATTGCTTGGCTATAGGCATGTTCTTTTTACTATTCTGCCTCAGCATCTCATTTGTGAAATGAGGATGTTAAACTTGTCTGTTTCACAGGTTTGCTAGAGTACAATTCAGTGCCACATAACAATGTTTCCATTAATGGCCGACTCTGTATGTGATAAATAAGTAACATAAGTAACACAGCCATCTTAGCTCATGTAAGTATATTCTATTATGTTGGAGCAATGACAAAATGGCCTAATGACAATTGTCCTCAATAATGCAGGACTGTATAGAATGAAATCAATATTTGTGAACCATCAACTAGTGCGAAGGATGTAATAAACATTCAATAAATGTTAGCTGTCGTTATTTGTATTAGCATGTGATAGTCCACACAAACCAAAGCAAAAGGATGCATGGCACATTGTCATGGATAATAATAAGGAACCAAACAGCTGCTGTCTCATCGGAGCTTAATTTGGCTGCTCAGTCCAGGACTTCAACAGAGCATTTTCTTTTTTGGTGGGGAAAAGTATGAAAACAGTATATTTCTAACAACTAAAATACATAAAACAGACACTAAAGAAGGAGACATGTTTTGTATTTTCAGAACAGCAATTGCAAAGAATTATATGTGAAGCAAAGCAAAAAAAAAATTGTTTACTCATTGAGCCTTTTCAAGTCTAAGATTTTTTTAAAAACACAAAGAATGACTAAATCAAAAGATAGCTTGGGAAGTACCTCCTAGAATCTTAGAGTCTTTAATTTTATATTTAACAATGTGGAGGGTAAGAAACCCTTCTATTACACTGGCAAGGAAATCAAGTCATATGGTATCTTTGAATTTTCATGCTTAATCTGAATTCTCCATAGAGCAGTTTCAAGACAATGTGTTTGTTTTGCTTCTTCTGTGTGGGGACGGGAGGTGAGGGGTGCCAGACCTGGGGCTTGAACTCAAAAATTGTGCATTGCCCTTGAGCTCTTTTGGTTAAGGTTAGCCCTCTATACCACTTGAGCCATAGTTCCACTTATGGCTTTTAGATGACTGGAGATAAAAGTCTCACAAACTTTCCTGCTCCAGCTGGCTTCAAACTAATCAGATCCCAGCCTCCTGATTAGCAAGAATTGTAGGCGTGAGCCACTGATGCCCACTGCCCTGCTTCTTCTTAATCTAAATGATTATGTACATCTACTATAAATTGTATTGATTGAGTTACATGCTACATGCTAATTGAGTTGCCTGACACAGGTGTGACAGTACTAACTCTCCTGGATGACTGAGAAACCCTTGGGAATCCAGCTGTTGTGTTGTTTGGAGCATTGCTTACTACGGATCCACTGTAGGCAATATCTTATCTGGAGCTTTGGCTTGCGGCTGCATCCCAAAGGTATGTGTGGTTGGTAGAGCAAAGGAGGGCTGGGCAAGAGGGTGTGAGCTGTGATCAATTCCCAGAAGGTTCCAGCAAGAAGACGAACTGAATTTGCAATCAGAATTTAGGTTTCACCTTTTTTTCTGTCTTTTCTTTTGAGCTCTGCACACAATAGATTACACCTGTCTTGTTCCAAATGCAAAAAACATGGTCTGTGATGTTTGTATGGAAATTGATGGCCATGTTGAGAAAGTGTAAAACTCCACCAGTTGCTGAATCAGTTGTTCAATTAATTTGTTCTTGTATTTCCCATTGGAGACTCAGCTGTGTTATAAGCAGCATCTTTTCTGCTCTCACAGTAGGGGCTTGTTTCAGCTTCCAAGACAACTACCTCACATGCCGTGACTAAAGATTCTATGTCACAGTTGGAAGAGGGATAGGGCTTTTGGCTCATTTGTTCTTGCAGAATAGGATTCTCTGCAGAGAATTACAAAAATCCAACACTTAAGAGAGCTCAGAATATAATTAACTTTTTAATAAATGCATCTGCATATGTGATAAAAGCTAAATAGATGCTTTCAAGACAGGATTAGAGGAGGGAAGTTGAAAGGCATTTGAAAATACCTGGGGTGGGGGGGATATTGCCAGGTGTAGTGGCTCATACTAGCTGCTAGGAGACAGAGATCAGGAGGACACAGTTCAGGACAAGCCCAGGCAAAAAGTTCACAAGGCCTCATCTCAACCAATAGCTGGGTATGATGGTACACACTTGTCATCTAAGCTATGCAGGAGACTGAGATGGAAAAATATCACATTTTAGGGCTGGGAATGTGGCTAAGTGGTAGAGTGCTTGCCTAGCATGCATGAAGTCCTGGATTCAATTCCTCAGTACCACATAAACAGAAAAAACTGGAAGTGGTGTTGAGACTCAAGTGATAGAGTGCTAGCCTTGAGCAAAAGAAGCTCAGGGACAGTGCCCTGGCCCTGAGTTCAAGCCCCAGAACTGGCAGGGGCAGGGAAGGTGTGGGGGGGAGAGGAGGAGGGAGGGAGGAAGGAAGAAGGAAGGAAGGAAGGAAGGAAGGAAGGAAGGAAGGAAGGAAGGAAGGAAGGAAGGAAGGAAGGAAGGAAGGAAGGATGGATCACATTTTAAAACCCAGAAACCAAAAGAGAAGAAGTGGTGGGAGGGAAAGGGGGAGGGAAGGAGTCTAGGGTTGCAGGAACAGAGGGATAGAGGGAGGGAGGAAAAGGAAGGGATGGAAAGAAAATGCAAAGAATGTATGCATGGAAAGAGAATTTTGTGGCTGTGAGCCCAAGGAAATGTATGCTTGATTGACCAGGCAGCTCCTAATAAGCATTAGAGTACATCATGAGCCATTTCTCTGGTCACAAGATGGTAGATAAGAGAGAAAGCCTAAGACTTCAGGTGATAAATTCTTTGCTAAAGAACTTTACAGAGCAGGCATCAGTAGCTCAGGCCTGTAATCCTAGCTACTCAGCGGGCTAAGATCTGAGGGTAGAGGTTCAATGCCAGCCCAGGCAGGAAGGTCCCTAAGACTTCTTACCTTCAATTAACTCCCAAAAAGCAAGAAGTGGAGCTGTGGCTCCATTGGTAGAGCACTAGCCTTGAGTAAAAATACTCAGAGATAACACCCTGAGTTCAAACCACAGGACTGGCACAAAATAAAATAACTTTATAAAGCTTTTTCTGTGACTCTAAACCATCTTTTAAAAAAGCTGAAAGATCTCAATTCTTTGAAATAAACCCTCACCCCACCCCAGCCAGGACTTATAAGACAGAACAGAGCGTTCCAGTTTCCATAAAGATAGTTTTAAATAATGCACAACTCCAATTACAACTTGTCTTGGCATTGGTTCTAATCTTTCACAATAATGAATTGAAGAAAAACTTCAGTAAAATGAAGAGAAATGAAACTGGGAGAGAACGAGGGGAAGGGATAACATTGTCCAAAAAGAAATGTGCTCTTTACCTGACTTAGGTGACTGTAGCCCCTCTATACATCATCTTTATGATAACCATAAAAATTTAAAGAAATACAGGGAAATGTTTCTGAGCAGTTATGTCTCATCCCTTCTCAGACTCTTATTCTGATAGGCCCAGCTTTCTGGACCTCTTATCTTTCTTCAATAACCTATCAAGATGACTGTAGTGCAATCACCTATTTACTGGATGCCAGCATTCTTTCCAAGCTTCAAGGGCCCATTTCAGTTCTAAGTGCCTTGACCAATGTAATAAATCCTGCCTCCATATCACCTACCTTCCTGATCAGTCATATATTACAACCCTGCTGGTCCACACACTCAAGATGAATATAACAGAGAAGTTTTCCCTACTTTGGCCATGCTGAAACAAAATCTAGAAGCAAAAAGGAGAGGCAGATTTAAGGAAGACAAGTATCATTTGATGAACTTGCAACTTACATTTTCTCTACATATGGTAAGTTGAACCATGTCTTCTCAAAAAAACATTGAGTTAGGTTAACTGAGTTAGTTACCCTTTTTTTAATTATTCTGTAGCACAGTAGAATACCTGTAGTTCACAGTAAGCCATATGTTATGACTGAGAGAGAGAATTTCAAAGGTTCCACATACAAAGCAATGGAAACGTTAGTTATACTGATCTGATCAGTATACTTTATACACATTTATTGATCTATCACATGGTACTCCATAAACATGTACAATTGTTACATTTTAATCATAAAAAATGTTAATGGTTAAGACAGAGATGCTAACTACCCTGATTCAGTCATTCTACATTATACATGAATACCAAATTATCACATTCTTCCCCATAAATATGTACACTGAAAATAAAAATTAATTCCAAAAAAATAAAAGTCTGGGGTGGGGAGGAAGCGGGGGGTGGGGGGAGGATGGAAAGGGATGGGAAGGGGAAACAAAGGAGGAGGCTACAATGCTTGATAAGAAATGTACTCATTATCTTGCCCATGTAATTGTAACCCTTCTGTACAGTATTTTCACAATAAAAAATAAATTAAAAAAATAAAAGTCTGGAGTGGTGTTACATAATAAGTTGAGGTAAGAGGATCATGAATTCCAAGCCAACTTGGGCCACAGAGTGAGATTCTCTCTGAAAAAATAACTTTTAAGTTTTAATAAAATAATAATAGATAAATAATAAATTCAGATATATTGAAGCTCTAACAGTGCAGGACCTGTTTCCTTATTTGGAAACAGTCTCTTAGCAAATGTAAGTTAAGGTCATTATGGAATATGGTGGGTCCTATTGGTGTCCAGAAGAAGAAGAGGAAGAAGGAGAAGGAGGAGGAGGAGGGAGAGGAGTAGGAGAAGGAGAAGGAGGAGAAGAGGAGGAGGAAGAGGAAGAGGAGGAGGAGGAAGAGGAAGAGGGGAAGAAAGAAGAAGAAGAAGAAGAAGAAGAAGAAGAAGAAGAAGAAGAAGAAGAAGAAGAAGAAGAAGAAGAAGAAGAAGAAGAAGAAGAAGAAGAAGAAGAAGAGAAGGAGGAAGAGGAGGAGGAGGAGGAGGAGGAGAAGAAGGAGGAAGAAGAGGAGGAAGAGGAGGAGGAGAGGTATTAGTAGGCATTTGCTACTAATCCTAACTACTAGGGCGGCTGAGATCTGTGGATCATCAGAAAAGTCCATGAGACCCTAACTCCAATTGTTATGCCAAGGTCGCAGGACCCCCACCAAGAAGACCACCGAGAGTCAGACTCTACAGCTGTTTTATTTAAACGGGCTGCAGCTCGGGCCTCATCCTACACTCCGACACAGCGGAGCCCAGGAGGAGAGCCCCGAGCTAAGGATTTGCACATCTTATAAGGGCACACAACCAGGTGGTTTAGCACCACGTGTTGCTCTGCTCTGAAACAAGCAACAAATGGTCACTGCCTCAAATACTCTAACCTTTCATTCCCCCCCCCCCCTTGACTTAAGGTCCTGAGCCACAATATTGTGGCTCTGGCCCAAAACTAAACTCCAACAGCTCTTGATCTTGAATGGGTATTGTCCCTCTCTGACCTTAGCCATACTATTAAACAACAATACCAATAACAATCAGTTCATTTTTCTTTTCTTGAGGCGTATGCGGAGTGGTTGGGTAGGATGCTTGGAGCCTTCCCATGTTTCCCCATGGTCGTCCAGAGCAAAGGGGTCAGCTGGTCTGGCGTGGGAGCAGTGGATCCAAGCAGCAATGCCGTCCACCTTAAGGGCAGTGGGTGTAGCCAGTAGCACCATGTAAGGTCCCTTCCATCGTGGTTCCAGAGATCTCAAGTTGTGCCTTCGAACAAACACCCAGTCCCCTGGTTTAAACAAATTGGGGGGTAGGAATAGAAGCAGAATCATATAATGCTGTAAGCTGGGGCCATATACTCTTATGCATCAGCTGTAATAGGGCAAAAGGAAGGAGCGATACCCAGTCTGCGCCAGTCTCCAAGGCCAATTTAGTTAAGGTCTCTTTTAGAGTCTGATTCATTCTTTCTACCTGCCCTGAACTCTGGGGTCTATAAGCACAGTGCAATTTCCAATCCGTCCCCAGTGCCACCGCTATTCCCTGACTTACTTTTGAGACGAAGGCCGGTCCATTGTCCGACCCGATGGTGGATGGGAAGCCATACCTGGGTAGGATTTCTTCCAGGATCTTCTTAGCCACGATGTTCGCAGTATCATGCTTTGTTGGGTAGGCTTCAACTCATCCTGAAAAGCTGTCTACAAAAACTAGCAAATATTTATATCCAGTTTTAATTTCTGTGAAGTCTGCTTCCCAATACACACCTGGCCTATCTCCATGGAGGCGAGCTCCTTTTATAACCAGTTGATTGGGGACATTGGTGAGCTGACAGGCTTTACAATTTTCTTTGTTTCCTTCTCTGTCCGGGGGTTTATAGGCCATGGAAATTTTCTTTATCCACTCCAAGTCTTCTTGGGAGTACTGAGGCCCAGAGGCAAAGCTTGTGGCCCTGGGTCTAATAGAGTCAGTACTTCCGCTCTGGGCTGGAGGGCCACCTCCTTAGCTGCCTGATTGGCCAAGTTATTTCCTTTGGTTATAGAATGTTTCCTTTTGATGGCCAGGGCAGTGCATAATGGCAATATTTGCTGGTTCCCATATGGCCCAGATGAGGCTTAAAATTTCTAGTTTGTTTTTAATAGTCTTTCCCTCAGCTGTCAGCAGCCCCCTCTCTTGGTAAATGGCTCCAAGGACATGCACAGTGGCAAAAGCATACCGACTGTCCATGTACATGTTTTGGCTCTTCCCTTTTCCCATCTGTAGGGTTTTTGTTAGTGCCACTAGTTCTGCTCTTTGTGCAGACGTTCCCTGGGGGAGTGATTCTGCCCACACTATCTCAGTGTCTGTGGTGACTGCTGTGCCCACATACCTTTTTCCATCTCGAATGAAACTGCTGTCGTCTGTGAACGAGGTATTCTCGACATGTGATAGTGGCGAGTCCAACAAGTCTGGCCTCTTTTCCTTGGCCCCGTCTCTCTCTTCAAGCTCAATTTCATGTTCTCTGTCCTTCCTTTTCTGTCTTTGCTCCTCTGTCTTTCTCTTATTGTAAACCTTTTCTGCCATGGCTACTAGATCCTTAATAGACTTTTAACCAAGTCTGTCTAGAGCCTGCAACTTTTGCTTTATGTCTGGTGCAGCTTGATTTATATAGGCAAACATCATCTGAGCCGACTCCTGGGTCTCAAGATCATATGGGGTATATTGACTAAAAGCTTTCATGAGCCACTCAAGATATGCAGCTGGACTTTCGCTTCCTCCCTGTCTTACATCATAAACCTTGGCCATATTAGTAGGTCGGCAAGCCGCCACCTTGAGACCTGCCAACAGAGCCTGGCGGTAGACGAGGAGTCGCTCCCTACTTTCAACCAGATTGTAGTCCCATGTTTGTCAGATATCAGGAAAATAGGCAGCGATCAGGGCAGGATCCATGATGGGCGCTCCTGTGGAGCCAGGGATATGTCTCAGATATGGTCTCTCTCTTCGGTGGTAAAAAGGACCTGTAAAAGCTGACTGCAATCATCCCAAGTGGGCTGATGAGTAAAGAGAATAGTTTCAAGCAACCGAATTAAATCCTGGGATTTCTCAGAAAAGGGGGCATTTTGTGTGCTCCAATTGTATAGATCACTGGTAGAAAATGGCCAATATTGGAGTTGCTCTTGATGCGTAAGGGAAAAACAGCTGCATTAGAAGGGAGGTTGATACCACGGCTCATGGAGTGACTGGCCCCTCAGAAACTTTAAGGGCAGGTGCCGAGGGTTCTATAGCTCCCTCCTCCTCTTGATCATTCTCAGGTTCTGCAAAAGGAACCTGGGAAGGGGAGTATGGGGGAGGAAACATTTCTTCTTCCAAGTTATCTCCCTGAAAAACCGGGGGGGTACCTTTTCTTTTCCTCTTTCTCAGTTTCTTTTTGTAAGTCTAGGGGGCTAGATGGAGTGGTGCCCACGGTTTCCAGTCGTACAGTTAAAAAAAAAAAAACAATAAACAGCACAAACAAAACACAAGTAGGCCTGACAGTTACAAAAACAAGCTTCACACAGCGGGGTTCCAAGGAACCCCACCCCACACGGCGGGGTTCCAAGGACCTCCGCTCCACACGGCAGGATTACCCCCACCCCACAAGAGGACCTGGGACATCTCCCAGTTCCTCCAGGGTTGTCGTACAAGCACGTCCGCTTTGACAACCCTTTACGAATCGGAGCAGCCATCCTCACAAGGGAAAATGAAAGTAAAACAGACAAATGACAGAACAAGACAAATTAACAAAGACAACACTGTTTGGAGTCTGAGGTCTTGGGGGTCTTTGGGGGGATCCCGGACGAGCCCCCACTAATATGTTATGCCAAGGTCGCAGGACCCCCACCAAGAAGACCACCAAGAGTCAGACTCTACAGCTGTTTTATTTAAACGGGCTGCAGCTCGGGCCTGGTCCTACACTCCTACACAGTGGAGCCCAGGAGGAGAGCCCCGAGCTAAGGATTTGCAGGTATTATAAGGGCACACAACCAGATGGTTTAGCACCATGTGTTGCTGTGCTCTGAAACAAGCAACAAATGGTCACTGCCACAAATACTCTGACCTTTCACAATTAACAAAATATCAAGTGGTAGAGTGCCATCCTTGTGCAAAGAAAGCAAAGTGAGAAGTGAGGTACTGAGTTCAAGTCCCTGTATGACCTCCCTCAAAACAAGGAAAGAAAGAAAGAAAAAAGAAAGAAAGAAAGAAGGAAGGAAGGAAGGAAGGAAGGAAGGAAGGAAGGAAGGAAGGAAGGAAGGAAGGAAGGAAGGGAGAAAAAAGGAAGGAAGGAAGAAAAAAGGAAGGAAGGAAGGAAGGAAGGAGAGAGGGGGGAGGGAGGAAAAGAGGGAGGAAGGGAAAAGAAAAGGAAAGGAAAGGAAAGGAAAGCAAAGCTAGGCGAACACAGAGCGAGAATGCCATCTGAACACAAATGAATGAAATGATACATCTGGAGAGACACCCATGAAACAGATTCTCCTTCAGAGCCCCAAGACACAAACAACCCTGATGACACTGAACTTCTGGACTCCCAAACTGTACTAAAATGGTATGGAAGCTCTTGGAAACATATGTACACCAGTCAGCAGAAAGCTGTTCTCCATTACTGCTGTCAGGGCATCTTAAGGCAGATGCACAAACTCCCACCACTAGAATGGAACTGCAACACAATTAATAGAACACCATCCTTTAGTTGAAAAAAAAAAAAAACCTGAGGGATAGTGCCCAGGCTTTGAGTTCAGGCTCCATTACTGGCACCAAAAAATTTAAAAATCCCCACTGCAAGGCTCAGGGATCCCCCACTTCCCTAAAAGGGTCCTCTTCCAGCACAGGAGACTTCCCAGGATTGTTGGTTCAACCTCCTTTGAAACCATCACAACCATATCTTTTGTCTTTTTTTCTTTCTTTCTTTCTTTCTTTTTCTTTTTTTTTTTTTTTTTTTTTGGCTGCTCCTGGGGCTTGAACTCTGGGCCTGAGTGCTGTCTCTGAGTCTCTTTGTGCTCTAGCTTCCTACCACTTGAGTCACAGCACCACTTCTGGCTTTTTTGGAGTAGTTTATTAGAGATAAGAGTGTCAGAGACTTTCTTGCCCAGGCTGGCTTTGAGCCATGGTTCTCAGATCTCAGCCTCCTTAGCACTAGCTAGGATTATAGGCATGAGCCACCAGCACCCACCATACAACCGTATCTTATTCCTGATTTTCAGCATAGTCTATCTTCCTGCTTGGAAGGTAAGACTTACTTAAAGACTGTTCTCTATCATCCTGCACCAGAATCTACTCCAAATGGATCAAAGACCTTGAGGTAAGAGCAGATACCCTGAAATATTACAGGAAGGGATGGGGGATTCACTAGGGCTTCTTGGTACAGGTCAACACTTCCTAAATGAAGATCCAAAAACACAACGAATCAAAAAGGACTGGATAAATGGGATTGCATTAAACTGCAGAGCTTCTGCATGGCAAAGGATATACCTAGCAAGATTAATAGAAAGCCCACAGATTGGGAGAAGATCTTCACTAACTACACAACAGACCACAGCTTCATATCAAAAATATACCTAGAGCTGGGCACTGGTGGCTCACACCTATAATCCTAGCTATTCAGGAGGCTGAGATCTGAGGATCACAGTTCAAAGCCAGCCCAGGCAGGAAAGTCCATGAGACTCTTATATCCATTAGACCACTAGAAAATCAGAAGTGGCACTGTAGCTCAAGTGGTAGAGCACTCACCTTGAGCTGAAGAGCACAGGGACACTGCCCAAGCCCAGAGTTAAAGCCCCACAACCGACAATATAGCTCTAGGTGGAGAGAGAGAGAGAGAGAGAGAGAGAGAGAGAGAGAGAGAGAGAGAGAGAGAGAGAGAGAGAGAGAGAGATACACCTAGAGCGGAGAAAATCAAACCCCCCAATAACAAATCCTCAAAGAAACAACTACCCCATTAGTAAGTGGGCTAAAGACTTAAAGAAAAACTTCTCTGAAGAAGAAATAAGAAAAGCCAGTACAGCCCTCAGGACCAATGGAATAGAATTGAAAACCCAGAAATGAACCCACAGACCTATAGCCATCTAATCTTTGATAAGGGAGCTAAAAAAAAATAGAATGGAATAAAGACAGCCTTCAGTAAGTGGTGCTGGCAAAATTGGTTAACTACTTGTAGAAAACTAAAGCTAGATCCTTATATATCACCCTGCACCAGAATCAACTCCAAATGGATCAAAGACCTCGGAGCCAAAGCAGACACTCTGAAAACATTACAGGATGGAATAGGAGAAACCCTAGGTCTCCTTGGCACAGGCCAAAATTTTCTTAATAGAGACCCAGAAACACAACAAATCAAAGAAAGGTTGGACAAATGGGATTGCAAGAAGTTGCAGAGCTTCTGCATGGCAAAGGACATAGCTAGAAAGAACAATAGAAAGCCCATGGATTGGGAGAAGATCTTCACTAGCCATACAATAGACAAGGTCTCATATCTAAAATGTACCTGGAATTCAAAAAATTAAATCCCCCAATAACAAATCTTCAAAGAAACCACTGCCCAATAAGTAAGTGGCCTAAAGACTTAAAGAGAAACTCCTCTGAAGAGGAAAGAAGGATGGCCAATACACACATGAAGAAATGCTCAACCTTTCTAGCCATAAAAGAAATGCAAATCAAAACAACATTGAGATACCACCTCACCCCCAGTTAGAATGGCTATAATCAAGAACTCTAATAACAACAGATGCTGGAGGGAATGTGGACAGAAGGGAACCTTACTGCATTGTTGGTGGGAGTGTAAACTTGTTCAACCACTTCAGAAAGCAGTATGGAGTTTCCTCAAAAGACTTCACATAGAGCTCCCCTATGACCCAGCAATCCCACTTTTGGGCATTTACCCAAACGATCACAAACAAGGCCATACTAAACCTACCAGCACGACTATGTTTATTGCAGCATTATTTACCATAGCTAAGATATGGAACCAACCAGATGCCCTGCAGTAGATGAATGGATCAAGAAAATGTGGTATATATACACAATGGAATTCTATGCCTCCATCAGAAAGAATGGCATTGCCCCATTTGTTAGGAAATGGAAAGCCTTGGGAAAAAATTATATTAAGTGAAGTAAGCCAGGCCCAAAGAAACATAGGTCCATGGTTTCCCTTATTTGCAATAACTAGTATATGTCTGAGTCAAGCAGAAAAGATCAGATAAGTTGATATTAGGGAAATGAACCCTAAGATATGTATTCAAATGATTTTTTCTTTCATGCAATTGTTTCTAACACATTTATAAGATTATTTCTTTGTTGCTTTGTATGTCCCTCCCCCACGGTGTAACCCCTGCTTTCACTGTATTTGATGTCAGTTTAATTTGTGGAGGGAAAGGGGAAAAACAAATCGTTTAAATAGGGATACAGGTGGACCCTTGCAACAATGAGATGTACAAGTCGTTATGTCGAAAACGAACTTTACAACTTTGGTGGGGGTGGAGGATTGGGTGGGGGGGTTGCGGGAGGATGGGAAGGGATGGGAAGGGGAAACAAAGGAGGAGGCTACAATGCTTGATAAGAAATGCACTCATTATCTTGCCCATGTAATTGTAACCCCTCTGTACAGTATTTTCCCAATAAAAAATATTCAAAAAATAAATTAAAATATTACAAAAAAAGAATAGCCAGTAGACACATCAAGAAATGTTCAACAACTTTATCCATAAAAGAAATGCACATCAAAACTACATTGAGATTCCACCTCACCCCAGTTAGAATTGCCATAATCAAGAAAACAAATAATAACAGTGCTGGCAGGGAATGCTACTACATGGTTGGTGGAAATATAAACTAGTTCAACCACTCTGGAAAGCAGTATGGAGGTTCCTCAAAAGACTAAACATAGAGCTTCCCTATGATCCAGCAATCCTACTTGTGGGCATTTAGCCAAATGATCAGAAACAAGGTCATAATAATGCTACCAGCACAACTATGTTCACTGCAGCATTATTTACCATAGCTAAACTATGGAACCAACACAGATGCCTCTCAGTAGATTAATGGTTCAAGAAAATGTGACATATATACACAATGGAATTCTATACTTCCATCAGAAAAAATGATATCACTCCATAAGGAAATGGAAAGACTTGGGGGAAAAATCATATTAAGTGAAGTAAGCCAGACCCAAAGAAATATAGGCTCCATGGTTTCATTCATTTGTAATAATTAGTACATGTTTTCTAGGATAGTCCTAGCAAAGAATCACAATAGCTATATAGAGAGAGATATATAGATAAGGATATATAAGACCATATAAACTGATACTAATAGAAATAAACTCCAAGATATCGAAACAAGAGGGGTTTCTTTGGGTTTTTTTTTAATATACTGGGTGAAGTTATTTCTATATTCTTTTTTTTTTTTTGGTCCGGTCGTGGGGCCTGAACTCTGGGCCTGGGCGCTGTCCCTCAGCTCTTCAGCTCAAGGCTAGTGCTCTACCACTTGAGCCACAGCACCACTTCTGGCTTTTTTTCTTATGTGGTGCTGAGGAATCGAACCAGGGCCTCAGGCATGTAAGGCAAGCGCTCTACCACTGAGCCACCTTCCCAGCCCTATTTGTATATTCGTTCAGGGGTTTTTTCCCCCTTTGGTTCCTCCCCTGTTGTCTCATGTTTTTTTTGTTGTTGTTGTTGTTGTTGTTGTTTTGGTACCCTGTGTCTTGTGTATACATTTATCTGATTTGAGGAAGGAAAGGGGAGTAACAAAATGGTGAGTCAAAGGACAAAGGGTGAACCAATGCAACAGTGATACTCACAGGACACTATACTGGAAATGAACTTTATAACTTGGAGGGAGGAGAGTTGGGGAAAGGAGAAAACCAGGGAGTGGGTAATACGTTTACAAGAAATGTACTCATTATCTTACTTACATAACTATAACCTCTCTATACATTTCAAAAAAAAAAAAAGACTGCCTTAATGGCCTTCAAGTTTTTACACTGTGCCCTGAGTTCATAGTTGGCTAGTCAGAATATGTCATTTTCTTCCTCTAGGGTTTCCATGACCATGAACACCAGCCAAACAGTTCTACAGTATGCTAATCACCATTGCCTACATTTCAACACTAGGACTGTTGTACAAGCCAATGCCTCCCTTCTTCCTGCACCTCAGTGTGAGTGAGTGCCACAGGACACCAGAGGTTATGGGCACCCTGGGAACCCTAGCAATGCAGCCCATGTTGCCATCTGGCCGGAGAGAATAATCTATCTGCAGGTAAGAACTTGCTCCCTAGATCTGCTCCTAAAACCAAGTGACTTAGGTAAGAATCTCCTGGGAGAAGAGTCTAAGGCAAGGACTGAGTGAGAATGAGAGTTTGAGAAGCGAACCCAGAAAACAGTGTAAAGGAGTACAGAAGCAGGACTGAGAAGAAAAGGAATCAAAAATAGGGGGTGTCCATGGGTAATTGCAGCTCAGTTCCATTTAGAAAGTCTGGGGAATTTCTTGGAAGAGATGGGAGGGCAGGGATGGTAGGAGAAATACAAAGGAGGAGACAACAATGTTTGATAAGAAATGTCCTCATTACCTTGTTCGTGTAAATGTAACCCCTTTGTACAGTATTTTCACAATAAAAACTTATTTTTTAAAAAAGAATCTAATAAAAAAATGCTCCTGTAGCCCACGGATAGCTACAGATGCTTCTAGTAAGAAGCAGTTCTTCAAAATGGAGCTGTGGTTCAAGTGGTAGACCACCTGCCTTGAGCAGAAAAACCAAGGGAAGAGTGCTAGCCCCTGAGTTCAAGCCCTAGTACCAGCACAAAAGAAGAAAGAAAAAAGAAAGAAAGAGGGAGGGGGAGAGAGAGAGGAAGGAAGGAAGGAAGAAAGGAAGGAAGGAAGGAAGGAAGGAAGGAAGGAAGGAAGGAAGGAAGGAAGGAAGGAGGGAAGGAAGGAAGGAAGGAAAGAAGGAAGGAAAGAAAGAAGGAAGGAAGGAAGGAGGGAAGGAAGGAAGGAAGGGAGGGAGGGAGGGAGGGAGGGAGGGAGGGAGGGAGGGGAGAAAGAGAAAGAAAGAGAGAGAAAGAAAGAGAGAAAGATAACAGTTGTCCAGCTACAGCAGAGATACTGAGGGACTATAAGTGGAGCTCAGACATCTGACATGGCACTACTGATGTAAACTCAGGTACACTGTGGTGCTTAGGATCTGGAGTTGAGTAAAGGTAATGCCATGATGCCCCTTCTCCTTAGCTACCCCCAGTGAATAGATTTGTATTCTTTTCTTAAATGTTTGAGGGCACCAGTGCTAAGAGTTCATTTGTTCAAGGACAGAATAACTAACTATTGAATTAAAGCTACTCCAGGCTTTCTAGAATATACAATCTCAGGAAGTCCACTAATCTCATGGAAGTTCATTATGGACTCATCTGACTCTGTCTGCTCTAATGATTTAAGAATGTCTGGTTGCAGCTGTACCCACAATGTTGAGACATTTGCTTGGATGTGGACAGAAAAAGCAACTTTCTTTAAAAAAATAGTGACCCAAAAGACAACATGGGTCATACCAAGAAAAGTCTCCTTGCAAGCCCCAGCCTCAAATGTGTGATACCAGGGTTGCTGGAGGGTTTTTTTTTTCTTTTTTGGCTTTTTGTTTGTTTGTTTTTTGGTTCGGTCATGGGGCTTCAACTCTGGGCCTGGGTGCTGTCCCTGAGCTCAAAGTGAGTGCTCATCCACTTGAGCCACAGTGCCACTTCCAGTTTTCTGGTGGTTTATTGGAAATAAGAGTCTCATGGGCTTTCCTGCCTGGGCTGGTTTTGAACCATGATCCTCAGATCTCAGCCTCCTGAGTAGCTAGGATTATAGGCTTGAGCCACCAGCGTCCAGCGATTCCAGGGTTTGTGGTTTAATTATTTCTAGTGAAGTACATGAACTGACTTAGGAAACACTACTGCTCCAAAATAAATAATTTACAAGCTGTCTATAAAATATGTGACCATGAGTCTTAAGTGAAATCAAAGGAAATGTGAACGATAGCATAAAAACACAGAATGTATAGTCTAACCTCTATTTTGAAGGTCTAGACCTTCAAATAAAAGGCCATTATGCGCCTGGGTAACAGAAGAGATCAGAGAAAAAATAAAGCATTTCCTACAACTCAATGAAAATGAAAACACCTCACAGAGAAACTTGTGGGACACAGCAAAAGCAGTCCTGAGGGGCAAATTTATTGCCCTCAGTGCCCACATCAAGAGAATGGAGACAGACCAAGTAAATAATCTCATGTTGCAATTAAAACAGCTAGAAAAACAAGAAAAAATGGGACCTAAAGCTACTAGACGAAGCCAGATAACCAAATTAAGAGCAGAGATTAACCAATTAGAAAATCAGAAAACCATAACCAAAATAAACCAAACAAAAAGCTGGTTCTTTGAAAAAATAAACAAAATTGATGGCCTGTTGGCTAGATTAATTAAAAAAAGAAGAGAGGAAACCCATATTAACAGGATTAGGGATGCCACGGGAAACATCACAACACGTACCCAAGATATCCAAACAATTTTAACAGACTACTTTCAAAAGCTATACTCTCTAAAGGAAGAAAATCGGGCAGAAATGGATGCATTTTTAGAGAAATACAAGTTGCCCAAACTGAGCAAAGAAGAAGTTAACCAATTAAATAAGCCAATATCCTATAATGAGATACAGGAAGCTATCAAAAGTCTTCCAACAAAAAAAAGCCCAGGACCAGATGGATTCACAGCAGAATTCTCTAAGACCTTTAAACAAGAACTAATACCCATACTCCTCAAGCTCTTCAGAGAAACAGAGAAGGAGGGAGCTATCCCAAACTCATTCTACGAAGCCAATATCACACTCATCCCCAAACCAGGCAAAGACCCAACCAAAAAGGAGAATTACAGGCCAATTTCCTTGATGAACACAGATGCAAAGATCCTTAACAAGATTCTAGCTAACAGAATCCAGAAACACATAAAAAAAAAATACACTATGACGAGGTAGGCTTCATCCCAGAGACACAGGGATGGTTTAGCATACATAAGTCAATAAATGTAATCCAACATATCAACAGAGCCAAGGTCAAGAATCACATGATTATCGCCACAGATGCAGAAAAGGCCTTTGATAAAATTCAACATTCATTCATGCTAAAAGCTCTGGAGAAAATAGGAATAGAAGGAACATTTCTAAAAACAATAAAAGCCATTTATGACAGACCAATAGCCAAATATTATACTTAATGGGGAAAAGCTACAACCAATTCTCCTAAAATCAGGAACAAGGCAAGGATGCCTACTGTCTCCACTCCTCTTCAATATAGTCCTAGAACCTTTAGCCAGGGCAATAAGGCAAGAAAAAGACATTAAAGGGATCCGCATAGGGAAAAAAGAAGTTAAACTATCCCTTTTTGCAGACGACATGATACTATACCTCCACGATCCCAAAAACTCCATCCCCAAACTCTTAGAAATCATAAATCACTTCGGCAAAATAGCAGGATACAAAATAAACCCACAAAAATCAGTTGCCTTCCTATACACTGATAATGTACAGGAAGAGAGGGAAATAAAGGGAGCAACCCCATTCACAATAACCTCCCGAAAAATAAAATATTTAGGAATTAACCTAACCAAAGATGTAAAAGAACTATTTAATGAGAACTATAAAAAGTTAAAGAAAGAAATTGCAGAAGACACTAGGAAATGGAAAGACCTCCCATGCTCCTGGATAGGCCGACTTAATATAGTAAAGATGGTAATACTTCCAAAACTAATATACAAATTCAATGCAATTCCTATTAAAATCCCAATGATGTACATCACTGAAATACAGAAAACAGTCCAAAAATTCATATGGAACAACAAAAGACCTAGAATAGCCAAAACAATTCTAGGGGATAAAGACAATATGGGAGAGCTATCCATGCCGAACTTCAAACTCTACTACAGAGCTATAATAACAAAGACAGCATGGTACTGGCACAAAAACAGACCCGAAGACCAATGGAACAGAGTAGAAGATCCAGAAATAAATCCACAGGCCTACAGCCAGCTGATATTCGACAAAGGAGCCAAAGACATACAATGGAAGAAACACAGCCTCTTCAACTGCTGGTGCTGGGAAAACTGGGCAGCCACATGCAGAAAACTAAAAGTGGACCCCAGCCTATCACCATGCACCAACATCAACTCAAAATGGATTAAAGACCTTAACATTAAGCCTGAATCTCTGAAACTACTGCAGGACAGAGTAGGAGAGACACTTGAACTAATAGGCACAGGAAGGAACTTCCTGAACAGAGTCCCAGGGTCACAACAAGTTGGAGAGAGACTCGACAAATGGGACTACCTTAAAATAAAAAGCTTCTGCACAGATAAAGCTATCGCAACCAAGCTAGAAAGACAACCAACTAATTGGGAAAAAATATTTACCAGCAATATATCAGACAAGGGGTTAACATCCTGTATATACAGGGAACTCAAGAAACTAATCCCTCCCAAACCTAACAAACCAATTACTAAATGGGCAAGGGAACTAAAGAGCGACTTCTCAAATGAAGAAATAAAAATGGCAAAGAAACACATGAGGAAATGTTCATCATCCCTGGTGGTGAAGGAAATGCAAATAAAGACAACCCTGAGATACCACCTTACTCCAGTCAGAATGTCCCACATCCACAAATCAGCCAACGACAAATGCTGGAGGGGATGTGGAGAACTAGGAATGCTATTACACTGCTGGTGGGAATGTACACTTATACAACCACTTTGGAAAGCAGTCTGGAGGGTCCTTAGAAAGCTAAAGATTGACCTCCCTTACGACCCAGTCATACCACTTCTAGGCATCTACCCTGAACAACAGGAACCAATATACAAGGACACGTGCACCTCCATGTTTATTGCAGCACTGTTCGCAATAGCTAGGATATGGAAACAACCTAGATGCCCCACCACAGATGAATGGATCCAAAAATTGTGGTATCTATACACAATGGAATATTATGCAGCCATTAGAAATGACAAAATAATGGCATTTGCAGGGAAATGGATGGAGCTAGAAGGAATCATGTTGAGCGAGGTAAGCCAAGAATGAAGAGACAAACAGTACATGGTCTCCCTGATAAGTGGATGCTAAATCCAAAATGTTAGGTGATATGACAAAACTAACAGGACTTAAGAAACAAAGAACTCCCACTCATCTGGTTGAACCACTACTAAATATCCCCATGCTGCTGATCACATATATGGTATATAACATATGAGCACCGTTATATATTACAGACTGTGATAGACAATTTGCTCCAGGAAAGTTAGAATGAACTTGTGACTTTAAATGAGCATCATTATTCCACAATACTGTGAATTTCTGGAAATTATGTAATCACTTAATCACAATCAAAAAAAAAAAAGAACCTCAGGGAAGGGAGGGAGGGAGGGGATGGTAGGGGGAAAACAATGGAGGGGGTAACAATGTTCAAGAGGAAGTGTACTCATTACCTCACTCATGTAACTGTAACCCTCTGTATAGTATCTTTACAATAAAAAAAAGAAAAAAAGGCCATTATGCCAGTCAAAATAGTCCCAGGGGAGCCTGGGCTCTGGTGATTGACACAATACCAGCTACTCATGAGGCTGAGATCTGAGGATCTTAGTCCAAAGCCAGCCTGCACCAGAAAGTTCATGAGACTCTTACTACAATTAAACCACCAAAAAAAAGGAAGTATAACTGTGGCTCAAGTGGTAGAGCATCCATTTTGAGCAAAAAAGCTAAGTGACAAAAAAAATTTTTTAAAAAGCTAAGTGACAGCACCCTAGCCCTGAGTTCAAGCCCCAGTACCGGCATGCAATCACACATGCGTGTGCACAGAGAGAGAGAGAGAGAGAGAGAGAGAGAGAGAGAGAGAGAGAGAGAGAGAGAGAGAGAGAGAGAGAGAGAGAGAGAGAGAGAGAGAGAACGGTTCCAGGTGAGGTAAAAGGCTTTAGTCACCACATCTTTTTTTTTTTTTTGTCGGTCGTGGGGCTTGAACTCTGGGCTTGGGCGCTGTCCCTCTGCTCTTCAGCTCAAGGCCAGCGCTCTACCATTTGAGCTACAGCGCCACTTCTGGTTTTCTGGTGGTTTATTGGAGATAGGAGTCTCATGGTCTCTCCTGCCTGGGCTGGCTTTGAATCGCGATCCTCAGATCTCAGCCTCCTGAGTAGCTAGGATTACAGGCGTGAGCCACCAGCGCCCGGCTAGTCACCACATCTTTTATGTTTAAGAATCCAGGTGTTTCCTGGCAGGTAGACTCTTGAAGTATTAGGTTGGACCATAAGATATAGCTGAGCTTCTATGGTCTCTTTATTAGAGATTTGCAATTTTCATATTGATAAAAGTAATCCGAAATTGGGTTCTGTGAATTTTTAGCTTTAGCAGGCATTTAAAAATAATCCATTTCAGCTGACAAGGTAACATGTTTTCAAGTTAGAGGAAACCTCTGGTTTTGAAATGACATCACAAAGCCATCACTGTCTCCTTCTTCTCTTAGAAGTCACACCAAAGAAAACACAACAGGAAACACAAATCAAGCCACATCCTCGATGAAAGTAGAAGACATGTGTAAGCCCAGAATACAAATCTGAGGAGGAAATGACAGATGCCTGGAACACCAAACAGGACACAGGAAACTTCTGTGAGAGAGTGCTCATGATTACAAATCTCTCAGCAAGCGGCAAAGCAGAGACTCTGTAAAGTAGATGGCACCTACTGGTGGGCAAAGCCAATCTTCCTGATTAAGAACAAGTTCTGTAGATCAGATACAATTCCAAGGGGAACGAGGGAGATACACAAGATGTCAATTATCATGTCTTGTGGGGAAGAACAACCTGTCAGTGAGCCAGGGAGATGCAGTGGCCTGTTCTTCTTGTCTAAAAGAAAGGAAAGGCTATATTAGCCAACACAGACAGAAAACTGCTGCAAAATAGCCAGTCCGAAAACATCTTTTTGAAGAAGAATTAAAAGGATGAAGACATAAGACAACCTATGTACAGGGCTATTCACTGTAGCTTCCTTGTAATGAAAAGAGACTGCAAATATAAATATATTGTACCCATCAGCAGGCATCATAATCATAATGTGAGAGGAAGGGGAGAAAAAAAGAGAATTAAGTACCTCCTCTTAAATCCTTCAACCCAGAAATGGCACAAGACTCTTGTCATTCTATTGCATTGGTTCAAGGATGTCACATAGTACAAAACACTATGTTGAAAATGAACTTTACAACCTCGGTGTGGAAGGGGAAGAGGGGAATTGTAGAGGTGGGAGGGAAGGGATGGTAGGGGGAAAACAAAGGAGGAGACAACAATGCTCATTGGGAAATGGACTCATTACCTTGCTCATGTAACTGTAACCCCTCTGTACAACATATTTACAATAAAAAAACGTACAAAAAAAGGATTTCATATAGTCATTTAACTAGAAAGGGTCAGAAGGATAATTCTACTTCAGTAGCCAAAAGGAAGGGAAGTGTTATGAGCAGCAGCGATGCCTACATCATCTCCAAATTAAGGAGAAATAGACTTATTTTCATATTAGAAATACACTTAGCCAAATGCTGCCCACTAGTAATGCTGGCTACTTAAGAGACTGTGATATGAGGATCATGGTTCAAAACCACCACGGGCAGGAAAGTCCATGAAACCCTTATCTCCAATTAATGAGCAAAAAGCCAAAAGGAGAGGTACAGCTCAAGTAGTAGTGCACCAGTCTTCAGCAAAAAGGCCAAGTGAGAGATCAAAGCCATTAGTTCAAGTCCCAGCACTGGAACAATAAATAAATAGGAATACAGACACTTTACATATATTCTTCTCATGCACTGAATAATTCTGGAAGGATAAATTAATCATGTATCATATAATACAAGATAAGGAATTCTGTCTCAATCTGTTTCCCCAGAATAAAACAATGTAAGGCTTTCCTGGAAGGAATTTGGGTACACCTAGAAGAGCTTTTTCCTGTTTAATTTTATAAAATTAAAATTTATATTTTTTTAATTTTTTGTGCCGGTCCTATGGTTTGAACTCATGGCCTGTGAGCTGTCTCTGAAGTTTGTTACTTAAGGCTAATGTTCTAGTACTGGACCCACAGCTCTACTTCTGACGTGCTGGGGGGGGGGTGGAGAGGGTCTGTGTGTGTGTCTGTGTGTGTCTGTGTCTGTGTCTGTGTGTCTATGTGCTTAATTGGAGATCAGAGTCTCACAGACTTTCCTGGCCCAGCCTGCATAGAGCTTTGATTCTCAGTTCTCAGCCTCCTGAGTAGCTAGCATTACAGGCATGAGCCACTAGCGCTGTCAATTTTATTAAATTTTATAAATTTATATAAGTATAGCTTATCAAGTTTCCAAGCTGGAGACAATTTCAAAAGAGAATACATTTTTTTCTGAAATGAGTTGATAGTGATCAATGTCTATGAAAAAGATGATCAGCTCACCACAGAGTGAAGCTATTTATTTTCAGCTAGAACAGAGAGAGAGAGATCTGGTTTTTGATGATGACATTACAGATAGACTATGAATCCATCATCTGTCCATCAAAGAAAGCCCAGCTATGTTCTAAAAGCAGCAGAGGCTGTGTGAGGGAGACAGTAGTGTTCTTTCCTTATATAAATGGCATGTCTAGTACATTTCCCTAGTCCAGGATCATTTTTAATGTAAACGTCATCTTGTTATAGAACTCCTTGTCCTTTCAAAGTTCCATTAATCACTAATTAGCTATGCAACATTAATAGCTTGTAGGCTCTGTATCTTTCCATCCTGATGGTTCTGTTGGAGGGTGGGGTAGGCAGCTAGAAGTCAGAGAAGGCATTGATTCTTTTCTAGGTATTTGCACACCACCCTCTCTGCCCAACATGACGGCTCAGACCACATGTCCACTCCTCTGGAATGGAGCTCACAGTTGAAATAAAGCACTCCCTGTGCCTCAGCATGGAAATGTGGCCATTTCAAGAGTGAGGCAGTATCCCCCAAGTGACCACGAGTAGTCTCCACTTTCCCCCTCTGTGTATGATAAGTCTGGGGCCATAGGATTTCTGAATATCAGCACAGCTCCTTTCCAGCCATTTAAAGGCCCCCAGCTTCCATGTGTCACAGCAAGCCTAGACTGAAAGGAGGTCTTGTAATCCCCCACACATAAAAAGACAAGTTCAAAGACACAAGGGGCAAAAGGTGAGAGAAAGGAAAAAAATGTTTTTTCTTGCAGTGTAACATAGTTGTGGCTTTCTGATCCACAGAGAGATCAGGAACTCTACTGTCAGGTTTTCTGAATCCAGACCAAGGATTTGTTAAGTCCTTGGAAGATATGAAATGGATGTGAAAGAGGCCTAATTCTACTAAGCTTATAGAAAATGAAGAACCCAATGGATCCCCAATGAAATATAAAGAGATCCCCTGATCCATTAACCCATCTTAGAAACTTGTCTAAATCCATGTCATTTTGCTGGGTTCACATAGCAAGCAAAATAATTACTAAATTAAGTGTATAAGATTCTATCTAAGGGGCTGGGAATATGGCTTAGTGGGAGAGTGCTTGCCTAGCATGTATGAAGCCCTGGGTTTGATTCCTCAGTACCACATTCACAGAAAGAGCCAAAAGTGGCGCTGTGGTTCAAGTGGTAGAGTGCTAGCCTTGAGCAAAAGAAGCTCCAGGGACAGTGCTCAAACCCTGAGTTCAAATCCCAGGACTGGCACACCAAAAAAATGATTCTATCTAAATCTATCTAGTTATGAGAACAAATGCTTTACCACTCTAGGTATCTTAATTTCCTGTTTAGGCAATATTGCCATTGGATATTTATACAAACAGCATATATGGAGCACATGCCAGGCATTTTGTTAGGCACTGGGAATACAAAGTTAAGAAATCCCTCTCCAAGGCAGACACAGAGAAACAAATACCACATAGAAGGTGAAAGTAGAATCTGTGTTGCCTCAATGGAATTCTATGCCTCCATCAGAAAGAATGACATTGTCCCATTTGTTAGGAAATGGAAAGACTTGGAAAAAAATATATTAAGTGAAGTAAGCCAGGCCCAAAGAAACATAGGTCCTATGGTTTCCCTTATTTGCAATATCTAGTATATGTCTGAGTCAAGCAGAAAAGGTCAGATAATGTGATGTGAAGAAAATGAACCCTTAGATATGTATTTTAATGTTTTTTTCTTTCATGCATTTGTTTCTAACGCATTTATAAGATTATTTCTTTGTTACTTTGTATGCCCCTCCCCCACAGTATAACCCCTGCTTTCACTATATTTGATGTCGGTATAATTTGTGGAGGAGATGGGCAAAAACAAGTCGTTTAAGGATACAGGTGGATGAAATGTATGCATTATCCTGCCCATGTAATTGTAACCCATCTGTACAGTATGTTCTCAAATAAAATTAAATTAAATTAAAAAAAAAAAGGATACAGGTGGACCCATTGCAACAATGAGAAGTACAAGTTGTCATGTCGAAAAGGAACTTCACAACTTTGGTGAGGGGGGGTGGTTTGGGGGGGGAGGCTGGGAAGGGATGTGAAGGGTAAACAAAGGAGGAGGCTGCAATGCTTGATAAGAAATGTACTCATTATCTTGCCTATGTCATTGTAACCCCTCTGTACAGTATGTTCACTAAAAATTAAAATTAAAAAAAGAAAAAAAAAGAATCTGTGTTGCCTACAAACATGGAAGTAGGAATTCTGAAAATACATATCCCCCAAATCTGCTCCCCTTCTCCCATAGTCCTTAAGCGATGGGTGGTAAAGACAGGAATATAAAAGCCTCCTCTCCCTGGTCCTCTCCAGCACCAGGACAGTTCTTGAATACAACCCATAATCCAGAGTTCCTATGCAAAGTCAGGATGAAGCTAGCTCCCCTTCCACATGCTGCGTGCCCTGCTCCTTCACTGCTCTCCCTAGCTACTATCACTTGCATGTGAATCTTCTTTCAAATCTATCAATCAATTACTTTCTCTAGCTGTGAACCAAAATTCCTAGCAGAACCGCTTAAGAGAGGAAGGATTTGCATTGGTTCATTGATTCACAATGATTATGGTCACTTAGCCCCATGAACTTTGGCAGAATCTCAGCAATAGGACAACGTGGCAGAGGATAGCTGTGTACCTCCTGGCATCAGGAAGCATAGGTAGGACTTAGAATGTTTTCAGTTAAAGTGGTTGCTAGCCATAAGCACCACCATTTTAAGGGTAGCTGCCATCTTAAAAGAAGCTGTTTTGGTTAAGCCACATCCTGTTGTAAGAATTGTTTGTGTAGGGGCTGGAGATATAGTTCAACTGGTAAAGCACCAGCTGAGAAAGAATTGTTTTTCTTTGGTTTTTTTGGTTTTTTTGGTGGGGGGGGGGGGGGGAGGTCCAGTCGTGGGGCCTGAACTCGGGCCTGGGCACTGTTCCTCAGCTCTTCAGCTCAAGGCTAGCGCTCTACCACTTAAGCCACAGCGCCACTTCCGGCTTTTTTCTTTTTTGCTTATGTGGTGCTGAGAAATCAAACCCAGGGCCTCATGCATGCAAGGCAAGCACTCTACCACTGAGCCACCTTCCCAGCCTCAAGAATTGTTTTTCTGACACCTTCTTGCTTTGGTCGGGTGTCCTGGTTTAGGTTAAGTGCTCAGGTAAACTAGCCAATCATGCAAGATTATGAATCTCTAAGCTCTGACCAATGGGAATGAAGGGCAGTAATAGAGTTAGGGATAAAAATTGGACAGACTGCTTTCCCAGAGCACTTGCACACTTGTTTTCTTGTCAGGAGTACACCCTTCTGCGGAAGTAAACTTTGCTTGAAGAGTTCCTTTCAAGCAGGTCTTTTATTAATATATAACACTCCAATATCCCAAAGCATTTCCAACACAGAGAAGGAACATGCAGGAAGGGGTCAGGGCAAGATACAGCCCCAAGGACACAGCCCCAATGATCTGCGTCCTCCAAATACCCATCTCTTACTTTTCACTTGAACTAAGGCCTCACACTCTCAACACAACTTTCTTGCTCACTGCTGATGTTCTACCACTCGAGCCACACCTCTACTCCAGCAATATTGCTGGTTAATTGGAGATGGGAGTTTTGAGGACTTCCTCTGAGTTCAGCCTTCTGAGTAGCTAGGGTTACAGATGTGAATCACCAGTATCCTACACATTTTTTTTTTTTTTTTTTTTTTGTCAGTCGTGGGGCTTAAACTCTGGGCCTGGGCGCTGTCCCTCAGCTCTTCAGCTCAAGGCAAGTGCTCTACCACTTGAGCCACAGCGTCACTTCCGGTTTTCTAGTGGTTTATTGGAGATGGAGTCTCACGGTCTTTCCTGCCCAGGCTGGCTTTGAACCAAGATCCTCACATCTCACAATAAAGTTAGCAATCAAGATAAATCATTACATTCTGATTCTAGAGAATGCCACATTAGACATTCTCTTTACCTCAATTCTTCCTTCTTCAAAGTGGTAAACTAAATCTCTTTCTGTATTCTATATTCCTTTTACAATAGCTGGGCAAACCTCACCTGTTATGACAGAGAGCGCACCAACTTGTGTTGCCATTATTCGGTACAAATTTTAACAAGACAAATACAATCTTTCATGCAACAAAACCCTAAATCCCCTCTTGGACTTGGCCATAAGAGAGAGCTAAGAAAGCCTTAGGCTAAATGAATTTATCTCCAAATTTTAAACTTAAATGGCCCTGACCCCTTTTTTATTGTGCTTCATATCAAACTTGCTCAATTATTTTCAACCAAATTATCAGTTATCCTCCAGATAAAGAATTTGACCTGCTTTTAAAAAATGGGTTACAGATTATTCAGTGTGCTCCCTCTGACATCGTTCCATAATTAACATTAACTTAAAAATCTGAGTCAGCCCTCTACGCAACAAACTGCCAATAAATTGTGGTCTAGGGAGACCTTACTGTGTTTGCTTCAGGTAGACTCTAAAAGTTTAATATGGTGCAGCTCCCCACACTGGCCAATTCCTATTTCAAATCAATGCTATTGATTATGTATCACTAGGCTCACATTCAGTATAACAAGAATAAACTTGAAATTTAACCATTTTGGAAATTTTTTTTTTTTGCTTATGTGGTGCTGAGGAATCGAACCCAGGGCCTCAGGCATGCAAGGCAAACGCTGTACCACTGAGCCACCTTCCCAGCCCATGGAAATTTTTTTAAACACCACATAATATTGACTGGAGATGGAGAGTCCAAATCTCAGGGAGAGAAAAATACAATACCTATTTTCCCCTCAACATCCTAGGCTGAATTTAGGTATATCATTGTATAAGTTGTAAATGGAAATATTCCAAAGAAAACTGATGCCTTCAGACTAATTTTCACCTTTCTTCCATGAATTCATCAAATTATGACAAAGGGAATGTAGTAAAACAGGAAACTATTATCAAAATGAAAAATAATTTTGAAATAATGAAAGCTAAAACAAACTATGTTTGCTATCCTACTAAAGTGCTAGCACTCCTCTGCTATTGTAGTCCCTCAGGAGGCAAGTGAATAGTAATAACTATCCCGCAAGCAAGCAACCTTGGAAAGCAGGAAATTACATACAGTATAGAAAGAGCCAAATAAATATTAGCTGCGGTTTTAATAGGTTTACTATATGAATTAGTTAGCTTCCTATTGTTGAGACAACTACCTGAGATAATCAGTTTATAAAGAGGAAAGGATTATTTTGGCCCACAGCTTTGGAGATTTCAGCCCACCACTTCATGGAAGAGTATGTGGGTAGAGCAGGCTGAACTCATTGAGCACACTGATCATTTGACTACCAGGAACTCAATTTGACTTTAGTCAAAGACTTCCAGTCAAGATTAGTTGTTTGAAAATACAGAACATAGTCTGAAAGAAAAGGGGTTAACTTGAACTGGATCAGCAATTACTTTAGGAGCTATGTTAAGAAGTCTGATTTTTTTCTGGCACTCAGTGGAAATGACTGAAGGCTTTTAAGTACAGCAGTGTCATAACCTCGGGGTAAGAGTAGAGATGATTGAGTGGAAGAAGTGGTTCTGGAGCAAGGAAGATCTGTTGGAAGGCCATTCTGATAGTCCAAGTGAAAGACAGCAGTGGATTGAATTAAGTTAGTGCTGTCAGAGATGGAGAAGAGATCCCCAGAGCAGAAGCTGGTGACTGGATGGATGAGTTGTTACAAGAAAGAGAAAATCAAGAGTAACTCATAGCTGAGCACAATGGTGCATGCTTGTACTTCCAGCACTTGGGGAGTTGGGACAGGAATGAGACACAACTAAAAAAAAAAAAAACCTGGGAAGTCTAGTTCCTGGTACATAGGAACTTCTCTATACAAACCAATTACAGGACCAGGAACTGTTGGAGTAGGGAGAGGCAGATAACAAGTTAACAGATTGGTATGCTGTTATTGAAATGCCTCTGAGACATCCATGTTCAGATCTTCAGTGACTATTTGGTGCTAAGAGAAATATCTGAGCCAGATATACCTGTAAGAAGTTCAAGGGTATAACTAGGGCAACAACGCAGTGCTTGTACATGGAAACAATGTTTTTATAGTCTAAATTGTCTTAATGAAGTAAGCATGAGTTGAGAGTTCAGAAAGCAGGGAAAACTGTGTCCGCTTGCCATGATGGGGACAGGGACTTTGACCTTGACCTTGAGGAAAGAATAACATTTGGACATGCAGAGAGAAGGCTCATCTATGGTCTGAACACACATAACCCAAGTCAGAAAGTTAGCCAGTTTCCAGAGAGGGAAGGTAGAGCAGGAAGATAGAAGATCTTGGGTTAGGGAAAATGGCAATATGACTGAAAAGGGGAAATAAGTAACTAGGTGTCTGAAAAGTAAGGCCTTAATGCAATGGACAAGAGAAACTGTCACACATATGAAGAAAAGAATGTCATGAAGTAAATGTTTAAACACTGAATCAAAAAACTTTCACAAAAGATATACCAAGGTTTAAAAAAACATAGTAACAGTGAAGTTCTCAATGCCAAGTGTGATTATGATAAAAAAAAAAAATGTACCTACAGATGATCCATAATGACAATGTTCTATTGAGCAGCTTACTATGCATCTTTGAGAATGGCAGATCCTTTTAAGATATTCTTTATTTCTGACCACCTAGCCCTCTGTCTGTAGTAACTTCAAAATATTTTTGAGCTATCCAAATTGTGGAGTAAAATTGAATGACAAGCATAGAGACCCACTTATTATTTTATTTTTTATTTGAAATGCTTAAAAACAGGGGGTTACAGTTACATAAGTCAGACAGAGAGTACATTTCCTTAAAAAAAAACTAAAAAATGGTCAAGGAGGTTTGGAGGCTCTAAACTTGACTAGGATGCAAAAGGCTCTACTTAGGTTTGAGCTATAAGCACCACAAAAGGAAGGAAGGAAAGAAGGAAGGAAGGAAGGAAGGAAGGAAGGGAGGGAGGGAGGGAGGGAGGGAGGGAGGGAGGGAGGGAGGGAGGGAGGGAGGGAGGGAGGGAGGGAGGGAGAATGGAAGAAAGAAAAATCTTAGTCAAGGATCTAACAAAGGGCTCTATGGAAGTTGGACCCATTAATATGTCTACCTACCACCACAGTCACCATCTCATGGCTCCAAAGGTAGACATTTAATAGGAGTGGTCATTGTGAATGGTTTAGGAATGGATGCATAACCTGAGTTCATTCAGTGGGACCCTGGCAGATGTGTTAGGCATTTATGTAATAATAATGTTGGGGTTGGAAGCATGGCACAGTAGTGTGCTAGCGAATGAGCGAAAGCATCAGGTATCAAGTTCAAGTTCCGGTTTTGGACCATAAACAAAGAAATAATAATTTTCAAGTATTCTTATTCCTAGGTTATTGAACTCTGGTTTTATTTAGTTCCTGATGGCCTGACCAATGTCCCTGGGCACATAAGCAGCCCTAAGGAATAAATGTGAATAAACCTGAAACTATCAAATCACATACTCTAACCTATAAAATATAAAAAGAGAACTGGTATGTAGTCACTTTTGGATAGTTTTTCTTCACTCTCAAAAGAATATACAAAGTAGGAATTTCTTCCTGTCTTCAGACATGTCATAGGAAGATTAGATGCCTAGACACAGCCATAACCATGTGAAGCTGTTAAAAGGAGAGCCACATATCCACAGAGTTGCTGAGTAAGTCCTCTGAGTTTCTGAATCCTTCATCTGTCCATACCTCTGACTTTCCTGCAAGCTTCTTTTTTCCTTTTTTTCTTTTAGTCTGAGACCAGGACTCAAACTCAGTATTTGACACTTTTGCTCATTGGCTGATGCTCTATCTCCTGAGCCATGCATCCAACTCAAAGCAAGCCTTTTTTATCCAATATTTGTCTCACATCCTATCAGATTCATGCTCAAACCTGGACCTTTTGTTGTTATTCTTGGAAAGAAGTTCCTCTTCTGTTGGTGAGTTAGTTTGATAGTATGTGACCCTGGAGACTACAACCACACTCTGTACAAGAGGCAACACTGAGGGAATGAAGCCAACAGAGGAGAAATAGTGCCAAAGGATGGAGGCACAAATTCCCAATCACCTGGTTTAAAACTAGATCTAGTTTTGCATGGTGGTACCTCAACTTTTTCAGTTACATGAATCGAAACCTTCCTATTTTCTCTCGTGCTAGATTGAGATGTGTCCCTTCCACCTACATATAACCAGGTAGGAGCAGGGAAAACTCTGATTTGAATAACACTTGGAAAACCTCTAGTACCCTAAAATACATAGTAGACAACCAATAAATGAGGTATATGCTAAACTTCTTTCTGTACCTCATATTATTCAGTCAAATCATTAAGAATAATGCTAAATGAGAATTAACACTCCACACACACCCATCTTAAATGATCTACAAGACTGAAATAGAAGGTTTTCAAGTTTCTATACCAGTCCCTAAAAGAAATTAGGAAAATAAAGACCAAACACAGTTGTTAGGCACTGGTGGCTCACACCAGTAATTCTAGCTACTCAGGAGGTTGAGATCTGAGTTATCAGTTCAAAGCTAGTCTAGGCAGAAAAGTCCATGAGACTGTTATCTCCAACTAACCACTACAAAGCTGGAAGTGTGATCGTGGCTCAAGTGGTAAAACACTAGCCTTGAGCAAAAATGCTCAGGAACAGTGGCCAGGTCCTGAGCTCAAGCCCAGGACTAGCACAAAGAAGAGGAGGAGGAGGAGGAGAAAGAAGATGAGGAGAAGAAAGAGAGAAAGAGAGATAGAAAGAAAGAAAGAAAGAAAGAAAGAAAGAAAGAAAGAAAGAAAGAAAGAAAGAAAGAAAGAAAGAAAGAAAGAAAGAAAGATAGGAAGAAAGGAAGGAAGGAAGGAAGGAAGGAAGGAAGGAAGGAAGGAAGGAAGGAAGGAAAGAAGGAAGGAAAGGAAGGACAGAAAAAGAAAGAAAGAAAGAGAGAAAGAAAAAAGGAAGGAAGGAAGGAAGATACAATCAGTAAATATGAACTGTTCTTATTTTCCTACCTACTTTCAAGAAAATTCTTATCAGCAGTTGGTAAACACTATAATGCCAGTATGATAAAGACCAAGGCAAGGGAATCATGAGTTTGACACATGGCTTGGATTATATGGAAAGACTCTGTCCTGGAAAAAAAATTCCTTTTTATGTATTAGGTCATTTCTATATAAATTATCCATAGCTACTTCATCTTCAACTTCTGCCAAGTAGCTGGGAATGACTCCCAGCATTTTATCAATTATAATCACATTAAGAGGTCAAATCTGGCCCAGCTCTCTGTCACAGCATATTTGATTTATATGCTAATGTATATTCTTCGTCCCTGGAGACAAAGAATAGTTTTCATTGAACACTCAGAGCCTAATGCAGTATTAACACACTGAAGGCACCTGATAGTATTTGGTGATTAAATAGTGGAACAAACTGAACCTCAAATTCTTCGTTTATATGAGGGGAAAAAAGGGGGGATATTCTTTGAACGTGAGCCATGCCAGAGAATCCATCCAAATATATCCGATTGTGGAGTGGAGGTCTAAGGATGGAGGTCTAAGGGTGGTCACTGGCAGAGCACAAGGCCTTGAGTTCAGTCCCAGAATCAAAACAAAAGAAGGAAAGGAATCTTCATTGCATTAACTTAAGAACTATAGAAGCTAACTCTTGCTAAGCCCAGCTGGTAGCTCACGCTTATACTCCTAGCTACTTGTGAGTTTGAGATTTGAGGACCACAGTTTGAAGCCAGCCCACACAGACAAGTTTGTGAGACTTGTAACTCCAAACAACTATGCAGAAAAAGCCAGAGGTGGCGCTGTGGCTCAAGTGGTAGAGTGCTAACCTTGAGTAAAAGGTCAGGGATGGTGCCCAAGCCCTGAGTTCAAGCCCCAAGACACAGACAGACAGACAGACAGACAGACAGACAGACAGACAGACAGACAGACAGACAGACAGACAGACAGACAGATAGATAGATAGATAGATAGATAGATAGATAGATAGATAGATAGATAGATAGATAGATAGATAGATAGAGCAAGCAAGCTAGCTTGCCCAGTTTCAAACTGTAGATCAGGCCAGATAAAGAAATACCCAGTCCATCATAAATGGAAGAAATTCTACCATGGCCAACAGAGCCATCCAAACTGGAAGGTTCATTCCCCGCATGTTTTCTCAAGTTCTTGACAGCTGAGCTGCACACTTATATAGGTGATGTGTCCCATATAATAGGTCAATCCTTGTGTCCTAACTGCACACAGGCTTCAAACTTAAGTCTACTTCTTCATTAAGAAGAAAAAATTCATCTTGGGACAGCTTTCTCTAAAGAGACAAAGGCTACCCAAAAGATAGCACACAGTCAAGAATTTGACACGTGTCTACCTTGAGCTTTTCTCATGAAGTCACCTCCTCAGTGATTCCCGTATCATCTGGACCAGAGGCTCACCCCGCCCCCAGAGGAGGCAGCAGTTGATACCAGGTTTTTCTGAGCTTTCTCTTTAGGTTGTTCTCCTTGGGTCTGTTCCCTGGCACAGGAAGAAGACTAGAAAGGGATGTGAGAAAAGTATCTGGTTTTGGTATGAGAACTTCCCTCAAATAATGGCTGGTCAGAAGTAAGCACTAATTTTCACCCATTATCTTACAGCCTTGTGTAGGAGGTAGGATTCTACTGCACTCTATATCAAAGTAACTAAACACAGAAGCGTTTGACCTGTGAAGGACAGATAGTACACATGGTCCCCAACTTAAGATGGTTCCATTGAAGATTTTTTGACTTTATAATGGTGCTGGGTGCCATTTGTTTGGTTTAGTTTTATATTGTTTTGGTTTTTTTCCTGGTCCTGGGGCTTGAACTCAGTACCACTTGAACCACAGCTCCAGTTCCAGCATTTTGGTGGTGAGCTGGAGATAAGAGTCTCATGTTAAGTGACATAAACCAGACCCAAAGAAACATAAGTTTCATGGTTTTTCTCATTTGTAACAATTAGTATATGCCTAGGGTAGTCCTAGCAGAGGTTTACAATAGCCCAATAGCTATGTACTTATGATCACATAAAATGATGCTAATTGAAATGAGGCTCAGCAATATGGAAAGAAGAGAGGGTTTTGTGGTTGTTTTCTTTTTCTTTTTTGTTTTATAGTGTACTGTTGGCAGCTATTTCTTTTGTCTTTCTTTCTTTTTCTCCTCTGGTTTATTCCCTGTGCTCACTGTTTCTGATTTCATTACCGTTTATCTTGTATATAAGTTTATCTGACTTGGGAAAGAGAAGAGAACTCACAGAAATGGTGGGACAAAGGGTGAACCAATGCAACAGCGATACTGACAAGACACTATGTTAGAAATTAACTTTACGGTTTGGCAGGGAGGAGAGCTGGATGAGAGAAAATGAGGGCAGGGGTAATGCTGCTCCAAAAGACATGTACTCATTACCTTACTTATGTAACTATATCCCCTCTGTACATCACCTTTACAATTAAAAAAGTTTTTTTAAGGAGTCTCATGAACTTTCTGGCCCAGCATGGCTTAGAACTGTGATCTTTAAGTACCAGCTTTCTAAGTGGCTAGGATTAGAGGTGTGAGCCACCAGTGCCCAGCTTGTTTTGTTTGACAATGACTTTGCTTAAAATATTAAGGATTACATTGTTTTCTAGTTCAATACAATATTCAGTAAATTACATGAAACATTTTATCCTGTTTTATATGATAGGCTTTGTGTTTGATAATGAAAACTTACGTAAGTAATCAAAGCATGTTTGAGTTAGGCCAGGGTAAGGTATGATGGTTGGTAGGTCAGCTGCATTAAATGCCTTTTTTGGCTGTGTTCTTTTCAGTTGACAATGGGTTAATCAGGTCATAACCCCAAATAAGTGAAGAGCATTTATACCAGGATTCATGCAGGTCTAACTGCACGCTGTCCACTTCTCCAAAAATCCTATTGCATTCTGACAACATTTTTATAACTCTTCTGGCACTGTATGTTGTTGGGGGGGGGGGGGTGACTGGGTTGTTTGTTTTTTTGTTTTTTTTTTTTTTTTGTCGGTTGTGGGGCTTGAACTCTGCTGGGCCTGGGTGCTGTCCCTCAGCTCTTCAGCTCAAGGCTAAACCTCTATCACTTGAGTCACAGCACCACTTCTGATTTTCTGGTATTTTATTGGAGATAAGAGTCTCAAGGACTTTCCTGCCCAGGCTGGCTTTGAACCGCAATCCTCAGATCTCAGCCTCTTGAATAGCTAGGATTACAGGTGTGAGCCACCAGCACCCAGCTGTAGCACTTGTATGTTTGAAACATCTCAACTAGCATTCAAAATGTTTTTATTTCGGTATCCTTTTTTCAGCCTCCCAATTATTTATTATGGTAGGTTTTCTAAAAATTCTTCTTAAACAAAATAACACTGATTTTATAAAAGCTTAAATCATCTATATTCTCTTCCTCTATTGATCTTAAAGTCCATATATTACAGTAGCTGAGAAAGATTTCTGTGAATAACTCAAACAAATAATTATAGCATGCCACATCATACATACAATGCTCTTTAACCAGCAGAGCAACATTTACCCTTAGAAGCACTTGTTTTCTGTAATTACTGCTTATATAAAAATAAGCCTCTGCTGAAAGCTCTAGAAAAATCAATGTGAAATAGATCCTCCAACTTGCCAACATTGTGGAGTGTTTACCAATACGTATGTGCCATTTTTTCTGTACTTCTCACTGGGGTAAAAAAAAAACACTAACAATTCACAAATTGCTCCTAGAATGAATCTTATTGACAAGCCAACAAAATGCATCTGAGAAATGCAGTCAACTCAACGATTTGTAGCCAAATGATCCATATTGACCAGTAATTACTGATTTCACGGTTTCTAGCAATGGCTAGGTGTACTTTGCTGATAGACCACAATGGAGACATTGCTTGTTAATGGTTCCTTTATGTCTTCTAATGGAAGCAGCTGTTGTCATGGCAAGACAGAAGCATGACTCCTAGCCCTGGCTCTGGTTTATCCGGTAAGCTATTGGGTAACTTATTTTATCTACCTAAGCTTTTGTTTCCCCATATTAGAAGTAGTACATCTCAGGGCATTTTTTTTTTCTTGGTACTCGTATTGGAGTTTGAACTCAGGCCTTCATGTTCTTGGCTTTTTATTTGGTAAGGCAAAATACAAAGGCCACCCAAACCATGATCCTCAAATCTCAGCCTCCTGTGTGCCTAAGATTGCAGATATAAGTCACCAGTGCATGGCTATCTCAAAGCTGTGAGAAAGCCAAACTAAAGGTGAACTAACATGTTTGTGTGTGTGAGTGCATGTGTGCCAGTCCTAGGACTTAAACTCAAGGACTAGACACTGTCCCTGAGCTTTAATGCTCAAGGCTAGTAATCCACCACTTGAGCCACAGCTCCTTTCCAGCTTTGTAGGGGTTAATTGGAGACAAGAGCTTCACAAGCCAGGCACTCGTGGCTCATGCCTGTAATCTTAGCTACTCAGAGGCTGAGATCTGAGGATCTTGGTTGAAAGCCAGCCTGGGCAGGAATGTCCAGGACTCTTATCACCAATTAACTACCAGAAAACCAGAAGTGGTACTAAGGCTGAAAGTGGTAGAATGCTAGCCTTGAATAAAAGAACTCAAGGACAATGCCCATATACAACAATAACAACAACAAAAACAAAAACAAATACAGAGTCTCAAAGACTTTCCTGTCCAGGTTGGCTATTAATCTCCATCCTCATACCTCAGCTTTCTAAGCAGCTAAAATTACAAGCATGAGCCATTGGTGCCCAGCAAATGCTTTTAAATTGGGCTGAAGTAATTTACAGCAGATTATGTGGAAGTCAGGTCAAGATTGCAAATTAAGAACATGTAAAACTTTCTCCCCATCTTAAATAAAAATAAATAACATTTAAAAAAATCTTTAACTGAAAGCAGCATGGGAAGTTAAAAGTGGTACCCTCAATAAATCAGATATTATAAGAATTTCTTTAAAAATAGAGGCAGATGAGTTTATATAAAGGAAGAAATAATAACTAAACAGATGTAAGAGGGAACTAATGAAGAGGGGAAATGTGCTTTAGACTCCAAACTGAGACAGTAAAGGAAAGAGCAAGAGAATCCAGGTCAGGTAGAAGTTGATTTGTCCAGATAGAGATCTGGAGAGATTTTGGACCCTTTATCTCTCCCCTTCTGGTACCATATAGATCTAGTGAAGCTTCTGCCACAAAATAGGAGTGTAATTCCAAGCCTATATTCCCACACGTGGCTTCCTGCACATCCAGGAAGATGCCAGTTCCAGTTCTCAGAATTTGGGTACCCATTGCCATCCAGAAAGAAGGGGCACCTCCACAGCCACAGAGGCCACAGCCATACCTCGAACCCTAAGAATAGGGCAGATAATCAAATATAGCAGAAATAGATAGATAGATAGATAGATAGATAGATAGATAGATAGATAGATAGATAGATAGATAGATAGATAGATAGATAGATAGATAGGTAGATAGGTAGGTAGATAGATAGATAGATAGATAGATAGATAGATAGATAGATAGATAGATAGATAGATAGATAGATAGATAGATAGATAGATAGATAGATAGATAGATAGAATCTCAGATCTCTAAATAAGTGAGAAGTAAAGTACTAAGTGAAGACATTATGCAATAATATGGATACACTAACATTCAAAGGATCAAAAGTAGCAAAACAAGCAAAAGAGACTTTAAAATAAGTATGGTACATATAGTTATCCCCAGAGGAATAAAGAAGGATAATGACTCTTCTTAACTGAAACCAGTTATTATGAACAAGAATTAAGGATTGTGTTCAGATGCTGAGGGTAGAAATTAAACAAAATAAAAATAAAAATCAGATTGTCATTAGTCTTCTCTTGGATAATTGCAAATGCAAAAACCCACTAAAATAGTATTCTTAATTTTCTGTGGTAACAGAATCATTATTTTGAAATGCTGTATTGAGTCGTGGTATCGTTAAGAAATGGAGACATTTCAAATATGCAAGGATTTAGAAAACTTTCCACCTGTGCATTACTTTCTGAAAAAATAAAACAAGCAGGTGTAGTGGCACATGCCTGTAATCCCATCACTTGGGAGGTTAATGCAGTAGCCCAGTGAGATTTTTTTTCAAAAAAAGTACTGAAGGAAAGGAAGGAAGGAGGGAGAAGAGAAACATCCCCTATCTCTTTCCCAAAAAAATCTAATTCAAGAGAAAGAATATGCTCAAATTGGTGATTAGAAGTTAAAAACATATATGGAACTGCTCAACATCCCTGGCCATAAAGGAAATGGAAACCAAAATTTCAACTTACTCCAATAAGATTGACCAGCATGGAGAATACAAACAATAACAAATGCTGGCAGGGATGCAGAGAGGTCAGGGAAGAACCCTATTACACTGTTGGGGGAATGTAAACTAGTACAGCCAGTCTGGAAGGAGTCTGAAGATGCCTCAGAAATGTAAGTATAGGACTACCCTATGATCCAGGGATTCCTCTTTTGAACATCAACCTAGAAGATTACAAGTCAGGATAGGGTAAAGACACTCACACATCCATGTTCACTGCTGCACTGTTCATAATAGCCAAGTTATGGAAACAGTCCAGATTCCCTTCAGTGGATGAGTGAATCAAGAAAATAAGGTACATAGATACAATGAAAATTTACTAATTAGAAGGAATACTAATATCATTTGCAGGAAAATGGATGTACCCAGAAAGAAACATGTTAAGTGAAATAAGCCCAGGCTAGAGACACAAATGGTGCATGTGTTCTCTCATTTGTGGAAGCTAGATCTAAAATACAAGTATACAGAATAACATAAATGGGATTTTGCCAGGTGCCAGTGGTTCACGGTTGTAATCCTAGCTACTCAGGAGGCTGAGATCTGAGGATCATGGTGCAAAGCTAGCCAGGCAAGAAAGTTCATGAGACTCTTATCTCCAATAAACCACCAGAAAACAGGAAGTGGCACTGTGGCTCAAGTGGTAGAGTGCTAGCCTTGAACTGAAGAGCTGAGGGACAGCGCCCAGGCATAGAGTTCAACCCCCACAACTGACAAAAAATTAAAAAATAAAATAAATAAATGGGGTTTTATGCATATACACAAAAACTGGCTAAAGAATGGTATATTTAGGGAAGAATGGTATACTTAGGTATAACTCCTCTGAACAAATGATGAACTGCTTTTTAAAAAGTGAATGTCAAGGGCTGGAAAGTTGGCTCAGTGTAGAGCACTTGCCTTGCATGCCTGAGGCCCTGGGTTCGATTCCTCAGCACCACATAAGCAAAAAGAAAAAAGCCAGAAGTGGTGCTGTGGCTCAAGTGGTAGAGCACTAGCCTTGAGCTGAAGAGCTGAGGGACAGCGCTCAGGCCCAGAGTTCAGGCCCCACGACTGGACTCAAAAAAAAAAAAAATGAATGTCAGGAAGCTTGGTGGAGAAGGGTCGATAAGGGGGGGAACAAATGAAAGGAGGGAGGAAGGGTGAAAATGCAGTTATATTCATTGTACATGATATAAACATAGAAGTATGTAACTAAATGGTAGAGATAGCAGGGTGAAAATGGAGAAGAAATGGAAGGGGTGGCATGGGTCAAAATGCATTGTATTCATAACCTGATATGTAATTGTAACCACCTTGTACAACTACTTAATAATAATAGCTTTCTAAAAAGTTCTCTCTAACTTAAACAAAAACACCCTTCATAACAGTCTAAAAAGATTAATTCAAACTCATAATGTTTAGGTCCCTCTGATTATAGAAATCCAGCACTTCATTCATATCCTTCTTTCACTTCCATCCCCAATCCTGACCCCCATCACAAGTGGCCCTGAGCACATATGTAGACTCTCCAGATTTGTGTCCAAGTTCTGTTCACATTTTTTTACAAATACCCATGGCTAGCCATCTGTTGTGCCTTGGAATATACATACAGACTGCTCTGTTCACTACTGGGACAATGTACCTAGAAATGAGATTTATGCAGGTCCTAAAAGCTAGTTCGTTGCCATTTGTACAGAACATTCTGGAAATCAGTTGACGCTAGAGTAGTCTATACTTGAAGCAAAGGGTAGTGAAGCTCTGGGGAAAGGAAGGTGGGGGGGCGGGGTTGTTACAAAAACTGGCTGGTGAGGCTGGGAATGTAGCTTAGTGGTAGAGTGCTTCTAGCATGCATGAAGCCCTGGGTTCGATTCCTCAGTACCACATACACAGAAAAGGCAGGAAGGGGCACTGTGGCTTAAATGGTAGAGGCTCGCCTTGAGCAAAAGCAGCTCAGGGACAGTGCCCAGGCCCTGAGTTCAAGCCCCAGGACTGGCAAGAAAATGGCTGGTAAGCATTTTGCTTTGCCCAAGTAGGCAAAAAGCAGCTCCCTTAGCATCAACAGCCTTGAGCTCCAAAGGCTCCCAGGCTGGCTCCCAGGAGCTTTTAGCTATAAACTCTGTGAATCAGATATTTGTAGCTTCAGGCTTTCAAAGACAGAAGCTTATAGCTCTAAGTGTTCAAGACAGAGCCCTTACTTAATGCCTAGGGCTCAGAACATCAACACCCAGCAGCCAAAGCGACAGCCAGCTCTTAAGCTGTGGGCATCGGATCCTCAGCTTTTTCCCTTAGTGGCTATCTTGCAAACTCCTGATGACTAGATTGTGGTGTTGAGTCATTTCTCTCCTCTTCAGCTCATTACTTCTCACCTTCTCAGCTTCTCCATCATCCTGCATTTTCTCAATAGTTCTGCCATTCTCCTTAGCTTTTGTGCCTCTCTGGAACTCTCTTCAGCTACCTTCTTGTGTCACAGCAACCGTGAGCCCTGCAACAGGGTTCAACGCTCTCAGTGGCTCTTTGAAGCTCTCAACTACCTCTCAGAGTTATAAGCTTTGGATATTAGGACTTTTAACACCAGGGACTCAGGTTCTTTGGCAGACTCCCTGTTGCCACTGCCAATGTAATGAAGACCATAAAGACGATTCTAGGAGAAGCCTTTATTGGTGTTAATGTTCAACACCTAGGGGTCAGTGCACAGAAGAGGTTTTCCAGACTAATCTGAAAAGAGTGGCAAACAGCCCACTTACATAGCTAGGATGAAAGGTATGGCATGCCTGGTGCTTAGACTGCCTGTCATTCTACCAATCACAGCACAGCTTTCAGTTCACTAATCACAGGCCTCTTGGCTGAGTCACTAGTAAGGTGTCCTCCTCCTCCTTCCTGATCTAATTGAGTAATGCTATTACAAGGCCAGGAGCAGCCAGGAACAAGGCTCCTGTGTAATAGCTGCAGGCCAGGTCATATGGAGGTCACTATGGCTAAAGCAAAGTTTTCTGGTGCTAGTGCAGACTAGAGCAGTTATGACTGGAGCAAGTCATTCTGAAGCACTTGTAGCCTCAGCAGATAGCAAATGACATTATAGTGGTCCCTGAAAGCAGCCAGAGTAAAGGTTCCTCAAGGCATCTGCCTTCTACATTTGTGGGGCTGTATCTCTTCCCAGTTCAGAAACACAGCCATTATTTTACAATCTCCAGAAATCTAAATCTAAATTTTCTTGTTATCAATAGGTAGAATCTTTTTTTTTGTTTGTTTGTTTTTTGGGGGGTCCGGTCGTGGGGCCTGAACTCTGGGCCTGGGCGCTGTCCCTCAGCTCTTCAGCTCAAGGCTAGCACTCTACCACTTGAGCCACAGCACCACTTCCGGCTTTTTTCTTATGTGGTGCTGAGGAATCGAACCCAGGGCCTCGAGCATGCAAGGCAAGTGCTCTACCACTGAGCCACCTTCCCAGCCCAATAGGTAGAATCTTAAGTATTGATAAACTCCAGAGACTTCTGTTGGATTTGTCTCAATGATAGATGTATAATTTACCTGTGAGAAATCCAATCATAAACTTTCAAAGATATAAATTTTGGTTTCTTGATTATCCACTGACTTAATTATTAAATATTTAGGGTTCAAATTGGTGAGAAGCTGGAATGCGCTCTAAAACATTTCCTTTAACTCAAGGAACAAAATAAAATTATATTTTCTCCAGATTCCTGTTTCATCAGTGCACATTCTAGCATACACTCCCATTATTAGATAAAAGTGTAGTAGGAAAGTCTTTAGGAAATCATGCTTTCCAACAGACCTGGAATATCCTAGTCACTTATTCCAAAAGCCTCATATCTAGAGCTGTCCAAAAGGTATTTAAAAAAAAAAAAAAAGACTTTGAGCCAGGCATGGTGCCTTAACCACCTAGTGAATTCAAAGCTACAGAGTGAGATCATGTCTCAAATAAATAAATAAATAAATAAATAAAGTCTGAACAAAAAATATCTGAAATTATTTAATTATATCTAGCATCTAAAGGCTGTAAATAATAGCAAGATTCCTTTTGCTCAGTTTTGTCTAAAAGCCTCAAATTCGCATACGGTGATTTAATCCTTTCCATCCTAAAAACAGTATAAAACAGACTTATATGTGTCTTAAAAGTTATTTACTTATAGCTACCTTCAGTCTTCTTGAGCTACAAATGAATCCTTGAAAACCAATTTAAAAGTGTATTTTTTTAAGAAATCTCTAGGCAGGCTTGGAATGCGGCTTAGTGGTAAAATGCTTGCCTGGCATACATGAAGCTCTGGGTTCAATTCCTCAGTACCACATAAACAGAAAAGGCTGGAAGTGGAGCTGTAACTCAAATGGAAGAGCACCAGCCTTGAGCACAGAGTGGCTCAGGGACAGTGCCCAAACCTCAGGACTAGCCTCCCCCCCCCTAAAATCTCTAAGTAGATAAACAGATAATTGCCTAAATTGTGTGGTGAATGACAATTATGAATTCTGTTGTCCCCATTGTTAAAAACACTGAGATAGATTATTGCTCTTTCTTTCCCTTCCTATCCTGAAACTTAACGACTTGGGCTGGAGATGCTAGACCATCCGGACTCTTTAGGGACTTGTTTGCCCAGCATCTGTTAGGGCCCTTGGGGATTTTCAGCTCACTCAGAATTTGTAAATGATACCTGGAGAAAATGTATTTGATCACTGTCCCATTTCATTTTATTTATGTTCTCAGCAGAGTTTTCCTTTTTTTTAACATTTAACACCTTGAACATAAAAGGAGATTGTGAAAATGGCATATCCATGAATAATACTGAAGTCTGAACAATCTCCGTGGGACTGAATGCTTACAATTCTCCGGAAAATAAAGAGATAAAGCCAGATTGAACAGCAAAGTAACTCATCGCTAACAGCTAATATAACAAAACCACCAACTCTTAAAGGACCTAACCCCAATCCTCCACAACTATACAATCCTGTACAACTACACAATCCTACCCAAAAGAAGCCCTACTCTGTAGTTGAGTAGCACCCGCATTTTCTCAGAAGCTGGCTACAGGAAGTTCCAGTTCTGGTATGCTAGTTACCTCTTCCTTCACAAGTTTGATCACTTTTGCCTTCTCCTCTGGTGACCCAGTGTTCTCCTGAGCACTTACCATCATGTTCCATGGTCTACAAAACTTATCCAGGCACGGAGCAGTCTTTGAAATCAAAGACACACCATGCTCAGACCTACTCCAAATACTGCATGAGTTTGTGATCCAGACTTTTGATCTACCATTTGTTCTCCCTTCCCTTAGTGCCTGGGATCCTGGCCCAGATGGCACTTTTTTGTTGGTGGTATGCCCTGCTCCTGTCAAAGAACAACAAAAGTTTTCATTTCTAAATATGGCAGCAATGATTCAGAACTGATGGTATTTCATTATATAAGGTAATCTATTTCTCAAGATAGTGCATATTTGGATATGTTACTGCGACTCTGATCATTCTTCCAGTTTGTGTATGTTGGTTAAACTACAAATATTTTAGCAATTGATTCACTCATGTTTTAAAGACACCATACACTTAAAAAACACAAGGCTCATTATTCACAGAATGTTTTATGTAGCTTAGGAAAGACACTTTTACATGTACAAAGGGAATACAGAAAGGTGAACAGATGGGATAAATTTGCATTAGCGTCTTACTAAAAAAGTGAGGTGAAGCGATTTTTCATAGGAAGTTACTTGGCAAAGTACTTAAACGGATTAGAAATTTGAATGAAGAATCAAGTAGGAGATTAGAAGCCAGTTCTCACTGATATACTTCCTGGAACTCCACACTGCATCAGAAATGAGAATAACTTACATTGATTGAAGAGGATGCCTATGCTAAGAAAATTCTTTAATTTGGGGGCATGAATTTGGAGGAGTGGTACAAAAAAGTCATGAACCTTCTGTGCTCAGTGGAATAATATATAGCTAACTAATTACATAATTTGATGTCAATAATACAGTATTATTTATTAGATGTAGCTAATGATAATCATATATTCCCAAACAAAGTTGCAAGCCAAAGACTGTGCAAGGCGCAGAAGAGACCCGAAGGAAGAAGAGACAGAAAGACAAGTTCATTTCCTTAAAGAGATAATTATTCTATACAGGCTGACCCTTTGTAACAATGAGATTTATCCTATACAGGCTGACCCTTTGTAACAATGAGATTTACAAGACACTATGTTAAAAATGAACTCTACAACTTGGGAGGGGGAAGGAAGAGTTGGAGAGGCGGGGAGGGAAAAACAAAGGAGGGGGCAACAATGCTCAAGAGGAAATGTACTCATTACTTTACTATAATGTAACTGGAACTGTAACCCCTCTGTAACAGTATCTTTACATTAAAAAGATGCCAGGCACTGGTAACTCACACCTATAATCCTAGCTACTCAGGAGGCTGAGATCGAAGGATCATGGTTCAAAGCCAACCCTGGACAGGAAAAGCCATGAAACTCTTATCTCCAATAAACCACCAGAAAACCAGAAATGGTGCTGTGGCTCAAATGGTAGAGCTCTAGCCTTGAGCTGAAGAGCTGATGGACAGCACTCAGGCCCAGAGTTCAAGCCCAATGATCAACAACATAGATAGATAGATAGATAGATAGATAGATAGATAGATAGATAGATAGATAGATAGAGATAATTCTTCTCCATAAAAGAATTCAAATGTCTTCTATAGGGTTCAAGGACCTTCATGATCAGATCTGCAAGGAATTTCCTTATGATCCATTGGAATGTCAAACTATATCACATTAGGATATTTGGACATGCTGTCCATTATCCTTAATAGCTTGTCTCAGTTCTCAACTCTTCTGTAAAGGAGTAGTAACCTGGGTGACAAGGGGAAAGAGATGATGTGGATGAATTCCTACAATGTACATAAAGCATGAAGATAATCACCAGAACCACTTTACAAGACATGAAGCAACCTGACTGATAAGACGGCAAATCCAATTTGTATTGGGCAGCCTCTTTCTTTTGTATCCTCAGAGTTTGATCAGTGGACCCAGGTAAAAAATGGTACAGCATCAAGATGAGAGCTAACATAAGCTAACCAAAGCTTTCCTGAGGAGTGCTCTACCAGCCATCCTGATTTGACACAAGATAAATTTCTGTGGACTTGTCTTCCATGGCAAAAAGAATATAAATTGTCTTCACATATTAGATTTATGTTTCAGGTTTGTATTCCCTGCCTGGAGTGTTTTCAATACACAGATTACAGAATGTTTTCATTATTGCCATTGACATGCTACATAAGTTCCCTATGCAAAGGAACTAAGTTAATGCAAAGGAAGAAAGGTAACAAGCTTATGTCCATGTCGTTCACTGGTCTTACACTCTGAAAAATGACTGTGTTGACTGAAAGTACAACCGCCTGAAAGAACAGCCACTGCAGCGGCTGGAAGGACACATGTGGTAAGATTGGGGTACTAGCTCCAGGAGGCAGCACATGCCTTAAACAAATTTCCACTGTGTGGTTCTATCTCCTCCAGAGCCAGAATGCTTAGGTCCTTGCCAAACTTTTTTTTTTTTTTTATGGTCGGTTGTGGAGCTGAACTCTGGGCCTAGGCTCTGACCCTGAGCTCTTCAGCGCAAGGCTAGCGCTCTACCACTTGAGCCACAGTTCCACTTCCAGCGTTTTCTGCTTATGTGGTGCTGAGGAATCGAACCCAGGGCCTCATGCATGCAAGGCAAACACTCTACTACTGAGCCACATTCCCAGCCCCTCACCAAACTTTCTAATGAATTTTTCATCTTGTTTCTACAACTCAAAGAAATCTGGTATGCTATCAATCTGGCTTTAAACTTGATGGGTCTGGACATCGTGGTGTCCAAAGGAAGCATACTTCTACCATGAAATATAGTTAGTCTTCTGATTAATTCTGAAGCTGTCCTTTGGCCTTTCTGAAATTCTCATACCTGTGAATTAACAGAGGAAGAAGGCCATTCTACTTGCCAAGGTGATTAATCCCAATAACAAGGAGGAAATTAGATTGCCGCTACCCAATGGGAGCATGACTGGTGTGACAGGCAGGGGTTCCATTGGACTTCTCTTAGTGCTGTCTTGCCCAATAGCGATGGGCAGTGGAACCCAACTCAATTAGAACAAAACATCCAGTGACTCAAATCCCATAGAAATAAACATTTGAATCATTTCATCTGATAAAGTTCAAGTATCACAGTTCCAGTTATTGTAACGAAAGAACATAAATTGGATGGCACATTATCACAAATGGATTTCACCTATTTCTGGAGACTGGAAGTCTGAGATCAGGATGTATGTTTGAGTTCTGGTAAGAGCACTCTTCTAATCAGACTACCAATTTCCAGTCATATCACCAGGGAGCAGAAAGCAGGGAACAAAGGAAGCTCTTTTATTAACTCTGACAATAACACTAATACCATTCCTGAGAACATGATCCTCAGGATCTAATCTAATCATAATTACTTCTCAAAGACTCCACCTCTTAATATCATTACCTTGGAGTATGGATTCAGCATCTGAATTGGAGGAGGTGGGAGACAGAACATGCAGCTCATATTACCAGATAAGATACATATCAGCAGAAAATGAGGAAATGGCTGCAAAACAAAAGCAATTGTGATTGCCAAGTAAGCCCTGTGAAGAGCTATCAAACAGAAAGTATACCAGCTATATTTTCTGTTAATAAATTGCCTATTTCCCCTTCCTCCCACATGCCCTCATTACTTTACATGAACAACACTGATAAGTATACACATTTTAGAGTTCATCTGAGAGTGTGACCAGGTTGATGACAACAATATCCATGGCATAGTAACTGAGAGGACATTGTGTGTCTCTTGTGTCCAGACACAAACTTAGCTGAGTGATAGGCAAAAAGGGACGTAGAAAGGCAAGGAGCATGGCTCTGCCGAATATAGTGTCCTTTTCCTAAGATTCACCGTCCCCTTCTCCACCCCATCATCTATTTCCAAAAGGTTGACCTCCAAAACTGGAGGTCAACAGTGAGCTTCCTTGTCTCCTGGCCTCTGATTGGATTTGGCCAATAAAGAACATCCCTGAACAATGAGAATATCAGAGAACTATAAAGTGAGGATGGGTGTTTCTCACTCTACGGCCATCCTCACTGTGAAATCCCCTGGTGCCTACCTACAGTCCTCCATCTGACTAGGAACTCGTTCTACCCAGCCTTCTAGTAGAGGTTCCAGACATTTGCCTTTCCCACCCAACTTTCCAGAACTATGTCACATTAATTCTTAGACCCTGCACCACTCCCTTGTGAGCTCTCCACACTGTGTGAAGAGTCTCTTTATTACATTCTCTTCCATATATCCTACGGCTGAATCATCTGCCTGCTGCCAGTGATACCAGTTACACATACATCCTTCTTCCCCACTAAATCTGCGTTCTCTGAGAGCAGGGCCAGTAGGTAATTGTTTCATCCACTAGAGCTTAATTAGTACGTCCATTAAACGTTTGTTGAGGGAATGAATATGAAGATCTATAATACAAGACAGACTCAGTAGAACAAAAGCAAGAGTGTCTCTCACTTATATATAAATGTATGTATTTTGTGTGTGTATGTATATATATATATATATATATATATATATATATATATATATATATATATATATATAGTGAAGCTCTGTTCCACCATACCCTTCTACCATGATATCTACCTCAACACACTCACCAAAATTGTACAACATGGACAGTAGCTTCTGAAACTGTAAGTCAAAACAAATCTTTCCTCTTTTCTTTTCTTTTTTTTTTTTTTTTTTTTTTTTTTGTCAGTTGTGGGGCTTGAACTCAGGGTCTAGGTGCTGTCCCTGAGCCTCTTTGTGCTCAGGGCTAGTGCTCTATCACTTTGAGACACAGCCCCATTTCCGGTATTTCAGTGGTTAATTGGAGATAAGAGTTTCATGGGGACTTTTCTGCCTGGGCTGGCTTCAAACAGCAATCCTCAGATCTCAGCCTCCTGAGTAGCTAAGAGGCTCCAGAGGTGAGCCACTCAGGCCCAGCTAAATCGTTCCTCTTCATGAATTTTTTATTATTCCAGATTTTTGGTACAAAGAAGTTGCCTTTCAACAAAGCAGCTTATGAATACAATGCATCTTGATTAATGTCATCCCTTTCAACATTCTCTCCCATCCTCCCAACCCACCTTCCCTCAATTTTCTTAATTTTGTAGGAAATGCATTGAATTTAATGACTGCATTCTCCTAAAAGGAAGAGTTTTACCAGATTTAGGACAGTAAAGAAAAAATTCAGCTCTGGTATGTCTTGTAATGACACTATCAAGAGATAAATGTACTTAGCTCTTTACAGTTTTTTTTTAATATAAGTGTGAGACATGGTATATTTATCCAAGCACTCAGAACCTCAGACAAATCATATTAGGATTGTTTTTAACCCTGGGCCAATTAGTTGAGGACTAATTTAGTCTACACAAGCAGTAGGGGGAGATGCTTCCAAATACTCTACACATGCTTCTACTGAATAAGTAACTGGTGGTAAATGAAGCTGATCAACAGTGGTACTTACTAGACACTATGTGGGAAATGAACTATACAACTTGTGGGTGGGGATGGGAGGGATAAACTGGGAGAGAGCAAGGGAAGGGGTGACATTGTTCAAAAAGAAATGTACTCTTTACCTGACTTACATACCTGTAACCCCTCTGTACATCACCCTTATAATAACAATAATTTTAATGAAGCTGATCTAATTTTTCAGATGCTCTAATTTAGCTACAAGTATACAAAGACAAATAAAGCTCAAGTCCTCAATGTGGAAAAAATTTAAAAATTTAAAAATCAAGGCATGGGGCCTGATCTCTGGGCCTGGGAGCGGTCCCTCAGCTCTTCAGCTCAAGGTGAGTGCTCCACCACTGGAGCCACAGTGCCACTTCTGGCTTTTTTTTGCTTATGTGGTGCTGAGGAATCGAACCCAGGGCCTCATGCATGCGAGGCAAGCACTCTACCACTGAGCCTCATTCCCAGCCCTAATAACTATTCTTTTACAGGTTGTAAAATCAACATAAAAGTGTAATAATGTTCTATATTACAATATTTTATTCAATAAGAGAGTAGCTGTGTCTTTTAGTAGTGCCACAGCCATCTTTGTTTGTACAAATGCACTCTATCTTGTGTGCCCAATAACAGAAGCACCTTACAGCACATTTCTCTGAATGCATCCATCATTAAGTGAAGCATGACCCTGTCTATCTGCTAAACAAATACATAAATAGGAAAGCTATGCTTGGATCTCATCTGACAACCTTAAGTAACCATGCAAATAAATAATGCCAAAGCTTAATTAAAATGGATTGAGTCATGTAACTGTAACCCTCTGTATAGTATCTTTACAATAAAAAAATTTAAAAAAATGGATTGAGGATTGTAAGTCCACTGAAATGCTTCATTTCATGTCAAGTGTTTGTAGAAAACCTAGCGTCTTATTTTTCTATAATAACTTTAAACTGATTCTCTGTGAAAGGCTAAAATTCTATGGTAGTAGTATTTGTGAGGTTCTCGAGCTTCGTAAAAATTATAGGGTTTTTGTGTTTTAGTGAAAGGAGAATTAGTGAGCCTTCACATTCATAAAGAGGTTATTTTAAGATTTTTCATGGCAAAGTGGACTATTCAATAGAGAGCTCACAACTAAAAATGGCTACATCTGAACAGTCCTTTTGGCAAACAAACAAGGCATCTTTTGTCACTGTGCTACAGTGAGTTAATGTAAACTACACTTGATAGAAGAGTGATGCAGGTTGTGACCTGCATCTCTTTGTTTCCAATTAATGAGAATTTCCCTCTATGGCACTCATGTTTCAGAACCCACCAGAGTGGAGCTGCATGTTTCTCTAGTCACTTCCGGGAGAAATGTCCCCTTTTACCTTCTCTTGGATATTTAACCTTTATTTTTCCCCTATATAATGAGAAGAACATTGTTTTGAGCCAGATTGATTTGGATTCAAATTCCATTATATAGACTCTAAGATTCTGTTTTCCCATTTGTATACTTTTGCTAATATGTCTATTTTACAGGGTTGTTATCAGGTATATCAAAATTGCAAGTAAAGTTTCTCTTTCAGCACTAGACAACAATAAAATGGTAGATGTAAGCCAGGTACCAGTGATTCACATCTGTAGTCCTAGCCGCTAGGAGGCCGAGATCTGAGGATTTGGGTCTGAAGCCAGCCCAGGCAGAAAAGTCCATCAGATTCCTATCTCCAATTAAGCATCAAAAAATATTGAAGTGGAGCTGTGGCTCAAATGGTAGAGTGCTAGCCTTGAGCAAAAAGGCTCAGAGTATGCAGGCCCTTCATTCAAGCCCCAGGATTGGCACAAAAAATAATTAATATATAAGATAAAAGTGATAGATGTAGTTATTATTAGTAACAATTTCTCCATCAAGACCTGTAAGACACCAATTGGGTTTCAAGAACATGCAGTGGTTATAAAGTTAAATAATTCAAACTTATTCAGGAAGGCTGGGTGAATCACTGGTGAGTCAGTTGTTATAACTTATTCAATGATATATACTGCCGTGAAGGCAAGACAGTCTTCTCAAAGCCAAGTTTCTATTTAAAAAAAAAATGCTTAATTAAGCAGACAGGAATCTTTCCCAGTTGGAGTCAGAGAATCAGTGAGGTCAAAATTTAGCTGAGATCTCTCTAAAACCCAAACCACTCACTCAGCACTGAAGTATTACGTCTTCACTTTTCAATGTTGATACAAGTCTACCACCACTGAGCAATTCACAGCTTTCAATCTTGCCAAAATATAAAATCTCTATAAGGTGAATTTTACTTTTTTTTGTTTTGTTACAGTCATTGTTTTTGCTTTTTGGTGTGTGTGCACATACATGTCATGTATGTGTACATGAGTATATATACATGTGTATGTGTGTATGCACTAGCTTGAACTCAGGGCCTTACAATCTTTTTTTTTGGGGGGGAGGTCCAGTCGTGAGGCCAGGGTGCTGTCCCTCAGCTCTTCAGCTCAAGGCTAGTGCTCTACCACTTGAACCACAGTGCCATTTTGGCTTTTTTCTTTTTGCTTATGTGGTGCTGAGGAATCGAACCCAGGGCCTCAGGCATGCAAGACAAGCGCTCTACCACTGAGCCACCTTCCCAGCCCCGGGCCTTGCAATCTTTATTGACTTTTTTGTTCAAAGCTACAACTACTACCACTTGAGCCACAACTCTACTTCTAGCTTTTTGCTGGCTAACTGGAGATAAGAATTTCTTGGATTTGTTTTCCTAGGCTGGTTTCAAACCTCAGTCCTCACATTTCAGTCTCTTGAATAGCTAGGATTACAGGTATGAGACACCAGCACCCAGCTGTGGTGGGTCATTGTTATCATTCAATCACCTATATTTCTTCTATCACATAAATAAAGTAAATGTTGGGGTTAGTGGCATGGTTCAGATGGTAGAACACATGGCTCAGGTGGTTCGAGTCGTAGTCAGAAAGAGAGAATGGGGGGTGGTAGGGGGAAGGAAAGAAGGAAGGAAGGAAGGGAGGGAGAGAGGGAAGGAAGAAGAAATAATGGAAAGGAGAGAGGATGTCCAGACTACTTGAAACAGCTATCCATGCATATCTTATATAAACAGCATGATATGAGAGACCTAAGCGACCTATATATCACATTACTAACATCTCTACCTTTCTTCTTTTTCAGAGAGTATACATTAATAGCCAGTGATGTTTCCTATTTTTTTCATGATGTCAAATATCCTCATTTGAATGATTTTTATCAAAGAGAAATACCTTAGAAAAGTATTAAGAGTGGCAGGTTTTATAACAAACCTTGCGGGTGGAAGGTTTTGTTGATTGGGTAGTTTGGGTTGGGTTTTTTTCCCTGACAGTAAACAAGTCTATCTGAAAACAGACTAAGCTCCAGCAGGTGCCCAGAGCTAATTTAGTTTGGAACTATTTTTAAAAAGCTCTAGCTAAGTTTTATAACAAGTCATACCAAATGGCTATATTGTTCTGTCTCTGTCTTCCTGCAATGAGAGCCCAGTTTAAAAAAAACAACCTGATTCTGATAAAATTGTCCATGTAGTGAGCAGATCTCACATTCTCAGATCCTTAAGACTTTTCCTAGATCCCTAGAAATCAAGCAGTTAGAATTAGCATCTGGATTTCCACTTAACACATTCCTTCCTGAGTTCTCTGTATTTCCTGTTAATAGTTTTCATTTAAATCTAGAAAGTTTGGGCTCTGGCCAGCAAGGAAGACGTGAAATGCTTACCAGCAGCCAGACGCCTCTGGATTTGTAGGTTCAGCTGCCTTCCGACTGCCAATGGCCTGAGCTCTGGCTTCGGGCTGGCAGGATGGATATTTACTGTCCTTATGGAATCCCATAGCTGGCAGGTCAATTGGCGTTCTTCTCCTAATACTCCTGGATTAAACACCCACTTAGGTGTGGTGTCAAGAACCTTCGGCTTTGAATCCCTCTGATGTGTGCATTTAGCTGCACCTCTTCTCTCTCACATACCAAAGTTCTATTTAAATGAAAACAAGAGGTACAACGATTGGATTTGGGGAGGGGGCTACTCTTCTATTTTATCTTCTATATCGAAACAGAGGAACCACTGACCTACTGCCTAGAGTTAAAATGGACATTTGTTCTGCTGCTGAGACAGCAGGTGTCATGCGAAGAGCCAGAGTTCAGGATGACCTGGATTTGAATTTCAGCAGGACCAGGCAATGTGCTGCTTTAGACAAGTTACTTGAACCTGCTGAGGAAAAAATAATGAGAATAAATGCCAACATCACAAAATTTTGTTAGGAAAATGAAATGCCATTAATATGTACATTCAAGTCAAATTTATAGTACTTCTCAATATAGTTTCCTTCCATCTGCCTTTCTTTAACAAGGAAGCAATCCAAATCTATGTTGTGTTCATTATACCATGGGAAATACCCTATAACATGATTGGGGTGGTTTTTATTAGCCCCTTTTGCAGACTAAGATACTGAGATCTAAACAGGTGGAGTATTTTTTTTCTAAAACCTCACAAAAGAACCCAAAGTAGCCTGGAACTGGTAGCTCACACCTGTAATACTAGCTATTAAGGAGGCTGAGATCTGAGGATCACAGTTTCAAGCCAGCTGAGGCAGGAACGTTCAAGAGACTATCTGCAATTAACCACCAGAAACCCAGAAGTGGCACTGTGGCTGAAAGTGGTAGAGCTCTAGCTCAGAGATAGTGCCCAAGCCCAGATTTCAAGCCCCACAACTGACAAAAAAAAAAAAAAAAGGAAAAAAAAAAAAAAAAGTAGAACCTGGATCAGCTAACTGCACATCCAATTCTTTCTTTCTAATGCTATTTTTTTAATTTGGAGGGTTGAGGTTTTGTTCTAATAGCTAACTACACAGTACATCTGTTCTGAACTTTATTCATAAACTTTGTTCAACAATACTCAGCTACTTAAGTGTAATCCTTTACTCTTACTAGACTTGATCAATAGAATGCTGAGCACATTGTTGGGAGAATTGTTAAGAAATCAGGGAGAGAGCTAGGAGAGGGGTGGCATTGTCCACAAAGAAATGTACTCTTTACCTGACTTATATAACTGTAACCCCTCTATGCATCACCCTTATAACAATTTAAAATTCTTCTTTTTTTAATAATACTATCTTTTTATTGTGAAAATACTGTACAGAGGGGTTACAATTACATGGGCAAGATAATGAGCACATTTCTTATCAAGCATTATAGCCTCCTCCTTTGTTTCCCCTTCCCATCCCTTCCCATCCTCCCCCCACCCTCACACCCAACCCTCCTTCCCCCCACACCAAAGTGGTAAAGTTCGTTTTTCGACATAACGACTTGTACATCTCATTGTTGCAATGGGTCCACCTGGATCCCTATTTAAACAAAAGAAAGAAAGAAATCAGGGTAACATCTGCTCTGGCCTGATGCCTGTCCCTGACAGTGCAGCCAAGGCGCTGTGAGGGGACAGGGCTGCCTTCCTGCTGCTAACCTACAAAGGCTGGACATTGAGACCAGAGATGGCCAGAGAGGGCAAGCCAACATCAAGATGTGATGAGTTCCAGGCCAGCACTTTGAGGTTGACCAGACAATAGGATGCTGCTGTGCTCTCCCCAGCTTTGCCTCTTCAAAAGGTTTCCTGTGTCACATGCAGAGTGCAGGGAGGCTCAGAACAGGTGTACTGCACAGTTCAATATTAGAGCTGTAGCCCAAACCCCCAAAGTTTGATTCCCCTCTATGAGGTCTCAGAAACAAAAACAAAAATAAGCCTTATGCAGAGCAAATTTTTTTGTTTTGCTTGTTGTTTGTTCTTGTTTTGTCGATCATGAGGCTTGAACTGTGAGCCTGGGTGCTGTCCCTTGATTCTTCAGCTCAAGGCTAGTTTTCTACTGCTTGAGCCACAGCAACATCTTTTTCTATGTATGTGATGCTGAGGAATCGAACCCAGGGCCTCATGCATGCAAGGCAAGCATTCTACCACTGAGCCACCTTCCCAGCCCCTTGCTTGTTGTTTGGTCGCTGTTGTTTGCTTCACTGGCCTGGTTTCACTAAACTCTCACTGATGGCAAACCTCAACACCATGTTTCTGAGGAGTGTGAGGTCCAGACATGTTTGCTAGGAAGAGGAACCTGAAGGGTACCCTGGCCATCTGACTGCTCATGCTGAATCCTCTATGCCCTCACGGGGCCTGGGTGGCAGCCATGACCCAGTCACCCTCTATCACAGCCCCCTGCATGAATCATGAAGAGAATTCTGCGAAGATTCAGTGAATGAATGGACAGTACTGCAAAGGGACAATGAAGACCTGCATGGCCCAGCTCTGCTCTCATTCCACCTCTCCCATGCTGTGACTGGAATGCCCAGGAAATTCAGCCAAAGTAAGCAACACACTTCTGTCCTGTTATCCCAGTCTGGCATGATGCCACAAACCATAACAATAACCAATTTGGGTCAAAAAGCCCAAACACTCCAGAGAAAGATTCTTGACTTGGGGAGAAACTCATGTTACAATCTGAAATAGCTATGAAAGAGTCACAAAATTAATGTATCTCATGTTTAGTTGGTAGGCACTTCTATTAATCTTTGGTCATAATCTATAAAGAATCTGTAAATGCAGTCGTACAGCATGAAGTCAATTCCTCATTCCAGAAGTCAGATGACTCTTGAAAAGTTAAGGCCATAAAAGCATTCACAGAGGCAAAATGATAGGAGGCCTGAGAAAGCAAAGAGAAAAATGGAGAGACAGAAAAATCCACTCAAGGACAAAGGGTGAACAAATACAGAAGTGGTACTCACTAGAAACTATATTGAAACATGAACTATACAATTTGTAGGAGAGGATGGGAGGGAAACACTAGGAGAGAGCAAAGGAAGGGGTGATGTCCACAAAGAAGTGTACTCACAGGGCTGGGAATATGGCTTAGTAGTAGAGTGCTTGCCTAGCATGCATGAAGCCCTGGGTTCAATTCCTCAGTACCACATAAACAGAAAAGGGCAGAATTGGTGCTGTGGCTCAAGTGGTAGAGTGCTAGCCTTGAGCAAAAAAGAAGCTCATGGATAGTACCCAGGCCCTGAGTTCAAGCCCTAGGACTGGCAAGGAAGGAAATAAGGAAGAAGGAAGGAAGGAAGGAAGGAAGGAAGGAAGGAAGAAAGAAGGAAGGAAGGAAGGAAGGAAGGAAGGAAGGAAGGAAGGAAGGAAGGAAGGAAGGAAGGAAGGAGAAAGAGAGAAAGAGAGAGAGAGAGAGAAATGCACTCATATCCTGACTTAGGAAATGATAAAACTTCTGTACAGCATCTTAATAATAACAAAAAATATATATTTTAAAAAAATAAAAATTCACTCCCATGAAATGGGGTGACAACATTCTTAGAAGAGACAATGTTCTTGTGTAAGACAGTAAAAAATGTATTATTTTTACCAGGCCTGGTGAATAATTATGCCTGTAATCTTACTACTCAGGAGACTGATGCAGGAAGGTCTAGAGTTCAAAGCCATACACAAGGAAATTCTGTCTCATAAAACCAGAAAATTCTTTTTTTTTTTACTTTTTTCCTCCTGAAGTTTCCATCAAGCTAGCCTATGAAATGAACAGATCAAGTCATAACATTTCATTAACAGGCAGAAACACATACAAAGATGAAACTCAAAGACAAATTGGATTTTGACATTTTTATAGAGCCAAGCATGAGGACAAGGGCTTGGACTTCTGAGAGAAAGACACCCAGTATAAAGCCTTACAGACACAGACATTTGTCTAGTGACACAAATGAAGTCTCCTAGGTAACAGCCACCTGTGGTCCTTTCTCAGTCAGGCATCACGTACCAATCTTTCCTTCCTGAGAAAAGATGTTTTCTAGGCAGAAAGAGGGATATCAGATTTTTTAAAAAGCGTGTTCACACCTGCTGGCTGTTTACTTCACTAGCATAAGTTTCCTTTATACATATAAATCTATCTTATAAAAGGACAGACTGTCAGAACTATTCTTAATCTGTAGAGGTCTGCAGTATCTCTAAATAACCAACTCAAAATACACACCAAAGAAATATATTTGGGGGTGGAGTATTTCACTCTCACTCACTCCTAAACATCTATCAACACATTGTGCATCTGTGGAATGAGTGAAGCCATGTAGCTAAGGCCTATGGGAGGCAGGGGAAAGGCATGGAGCAGGTAGTGAGGGACTGGGAAGGTATTTAGGAACATCAAGAGAAAATCCGTATGTGTTTGTGATGGATGTAGTAGTAGGGGCAGGTCAGGGCAAAACAGGAGTGGATCGATATCAGTACTCTGGGAAAGGCAAGCATCATGCTTTACAATCAGCATTACTGCCTCTAGGGGTCTTCAGGACTTGCATGGGGTCCTTGTGTGGAGAGTGAAGGGTATGAAATACCTCCAGTGGATCAGACCAGAGGGATCAGAGGCAAAAAAAAAAAAAAAAAAAAAACAGCAAAAAAAAAGAAAAGAACAGCAAAAAAAAAAAAAAATAGCCATAGTCCATAGAGTCTGTCAAGTGTGCTGCCAGGCATTTGTGTAGATTAAAACTTATTCAAAATGTTCAGATTTTCTTTATATTTATGTTTGATGAATATGTCTTTGATTTCAACTCAATTATTTCTTCCACTATTTTAATGTATACCAAATTTTTCATGATGGGGTAAGCTGGGAGAACACTGGGATGGGAAAACATCTTTGTTAGCACCATTAAGTAATAATAATAATAGTAAAAGAACAAGGAAGAACATTTTGTGATCTTTGTTTGTTGTTTCTTTTTTTGTGCTGTTTCTAGGGCTTGAACTCAGAGACTAGACACTGTCCCTGAGTTTCTTTTGCTCAAAGCTAGCACCCTACCACTTGAACCACAGTGCCACTTCTAAGAGTCTCACAGACTTTCCCACCCCAGCTGCCTTCAAACAGTGATCCTCAGATCTCAGCGTCCTGAAGAGTTAGGATTATAAGCATGAGCCACTGGCGCCTGGCTTGTAATGCTTTGTTTTATAATTTACCAAGGGTTTTTCATTGATTTCAAAAATCATATCACCCTCAGGAAGTAGAGATCAGGAAGCTCATGGTTCGAGGACAACTCATCTCAACAAACAAGCCAGGAATAGCATCTTGTAGTCTTTCTACATAGGTAGGAGGGTCCCATTCCAAGGCCCATCCCATGCAAAAAGTATGTCTTGTTTCCTTAATAGCATGGTCACAGTCTCCCTCTCTCCTGTGTCTCTTCAATGGGGAAGTTATCTGATAGAATGAGAATTTAAACGATTGAGGGGAGGAACTTTTGTCTACATATTGAACTCTCTATCACTAGAGGGAGGTGGGAATGTCTGGCCCTCGACACATAGAAGGTCTGAGATGTGGTATATAATGACATACGCTTCTCATCAGGTACCCTTGGCTTGCCTGCCTGTATTGATCATTTAGAATGGGCAATTATGATGTTATTATAAGGCATCTAAATGCTCCTTTGCAGAGAAAATTTCCCCATCCCTGAATGACAGTAGACAGATTAAGTAGTAAGAAAGAAACACAAATAAAAAATATCAGCCTGAAAGTCACACACAAAAGAGGTGGCGCTGTGGCTCAAACTGGTAGAGTGCTAGCCTTGAGCAGAAAATCTCAGGGACAGCCCCCAGGCTCTGAGTTCAAGCCCCACAACTGACAAAAAAAAAGAGAAAACAAACAAAAAATTTCTTTTACAGTCCAATTGCTAAGTGCATAGGACCATATGGAAGGAAATATATGGAAATGCACTCCAAGAACTGGAAATAAGAGGTTCTGATTATGTCCAGTATGCAGTTATTCCTATTGTCTTGTATATAAGCTTATCTGATCCATGGAAGGGAAAAGGAATCACAGAAACAGCAGGAAAAAGGATGAACTTATGTAACAATGATATTCATTAGACACTATGTTGGAAATGAACTATAAAACTTGGTGGGGAGAGGAGTAGGAAGTGGTAAGCAGGAGAAAATGAGGGAAGGCAAAACAGTGTTTAAAAAGAAATGTACTTGTTATCTTATTTATGTAATGTAGCCCCCCTGTTCACCACCTTTATGATAAAGATTTTTTTTTTGGTCAGTCATGGGGCTTAAACTCTGGGCCTGGGTGCTGTCCCTGAATTCTTCAGCTCAGGGGGAATGCTCTACCAGTTGAGCCACAGCACCACTTTGATTTTCTAGTGGTTTATTGGAAATAAGAATCTCACGGACTTTCCTGCCCGGGCTGGCTTTGAACCGTGATCCTTAGATCTCAGCCTACTGAGTAGCTAGGATTACAGGCGTGAGCCACCGGTGCCCAGCTTGATAAAGATATTTTTAAAAGTCACACACACAATAATAAAGGAGGGGCTGGGAATATGGCCTAGTGATAGAGTGCTTGCTTGCCTAGCATGCACGAAGCCCTGGGTTTGATTCCTCAGTACCACATAAACAGAAAAACCCAGAAGTGGCACTGTGGCTCAAGTGGTAGAGTGCTAGCCTTGAGCAAATGAAGCTCAGGGACAGTGCCCAGACCCTGAGTTCACACTGGCAAATAATGATGATGATGATGATGATGATGATGATGATGATGATGATGATGATGATGATGATGATGATGATGATGATGATAGAAAAGATCAGATACTGAATTCCCATGGCTTGCTCATTGGTGTGTTGGTACAGGTAATGTTTAGGAAAAGCAAAAGGGGGCTGGGAAGGTGGCTCAGTGGTAGAGCACTTGCCTTGCATGCATGAGGCCCTGGATTCGATTCCTCAGCACCACATAAGCAAAAAGAAAAAAGCCAGAAGTGGCACTGTGGCTCAAGTAGTAGAGTGCTAACCTTGAGCTGAAGAGCTGAGGGACAGCACCCAGACCCAGAGTTCAGGCCCCACGACCGGACCCAAAAAAAGAAAGAAAAAAGAAAGAAAAGAAAAAGGTTTGTAGGGGTACTCAACAGGCTTAGCAGTAGTACAGTGGATAGATAGCTGGGAACAAAGTCAGTCTGTCCTGCAAAAAGGATGACAGCTTGTGAATGTCTCTGGGATGCTGAATGGAACAGACAAAAGAGATGACAAGATGTGACCAGTCTGTCCAGGTGTGCTTTCAGATTGACAGGCTTCAGGCTTTTTTTCAGTGATGTTTAGTCTTCTCTGATTTCAATTATGTTCCTCCTTTAGAAGATCCAGTCAGGGAGATGAGGAAACTTTTAGAGAGTCTCTCTCCACACTGGGAAGAGAACCAGTTGGTCAGAGGCACCTGACCCCTGAGGTGGCGCTGAGCCCTCAGTGGGTAAGAGGCCAGTCTCTGATATCTGTCTCTTGGCCTCATTAGCAGCTGCCATGATTCCTTGCTATGCACATGTATCCAACTCAAGCCGTGTGCTCTCCTGCAGAAGTACCATGACACTTAGATTTTGAAATATGGGTGTGTGGTTTTTTTCCTATGAATTACTCTCTTTTCCTTTCTCCTTTAGATTACAGCTGAAGTTATGTGCAGGTAGGTTACATCACCAAGAAAATATATTCCAGAATAGAGAGAGGGGTGTTATAGATTATTTTTTATAAAAACAGAGCTTTGATTTCTAACTCCATCTTTGCTTCTACATTTATTATTTGGCATAATCAAACAGGGAATTATCAATGAGAGCTAACAGGATGTTAGCTCTTTATCAAGTGATCAAATTTAGAGAATATTGTATATGTAATATTTTTATGTTTCTATACACATATAGACTCAGAAATTAAACATCGTAACCACTTTTAAATCATCCTCTGACCACATCTGATGTTGTCATCTAAGGACTTGCCTAAGTAAATAATGCAGGAGTTCCTTTTATCTTGGGTTTTACTCCCCATGGTTTTGTTTTTTTGTTTGTTTGTTGTTGTTTTGTTTTTGTCAGCTTTCACTCTGGGTCTGGGCACTGTCCCTGAGCTCTTCAGCTCAAGGCGAGCGCTCTACCACTTGAGCCACAGCGACACTTCTGGCTTTTTCTGCTTATGTGGTGCTGAGGTCCTCATGCATGCCAAGCAAGCACTCTACCACTGAGCCATCTTCCCAGCCCCACTCCCCATGGTTTTAACTAATATTGGCTCAAAAATATTAGAAAAGGAACTCCAGGAAATGAAACAAGAGGGTTTTTCCTTTGGTATTGTTTTTGTTTTCTTTTCTTTTTGTCTTATTTGTTCATTTATCTGTCTTTGGGAAGGTAACAAGAGGCACAGAAATGGAGGGACAAAGGGTGAACAAATGCAGCAGTGGTACTCACTAGACACTATGTTGAAAGTGAACTGTACAACTTGGGGGTGGAGATGGGAGGGGGAAACTGAGAGAGAATGGGAAGGGTGACATTGTCCAAAAAGAAATGTGCTCATTACCTGACTTATGTAGCTGTAGCCCCTTGGTATATCACCTTTATAATAACAGTAAAAATGAAACATTGAAAATTAAAAAGAGAAATTTCAGGAATAACAAATTCATAAATGTAATTGTATGCCATTCTCAATAGCAAATAAAAATCTCAGCCATCCTATGCCATCTTCCCTCAACTGTGAATTACCATTTGTCCAGAATATTCACACTGTACAAATGACCCACTCATTAGTCACTTAGTAACCATCTTGGTTATGCTAGATCAAGTACTAAGCACAGCACTTAAGTTCAGGTATCACTTATTTTACTTCAAAATGGCCCAAAGAACAAGAACAGTGATTTTACAGTTTTGATATGCCAAAGAGAAGCTGTAGAGTGCTTCCTTTTAGTAAAAAGTGAACATTTATCACAAGTGTGTATATACAGAGAAAATATAGCACTAGCTCAGTGACGTGGCTCATGCCTCTAATCCTAGCTATTCAGGAAACTTGAGATCAGGAGGATTAAAGTTCAAAGCCAACCTAGGCAGAAAAGTTTACAAGACTCCATCTCCAGTTAACCAGCAAAATACCAGACTAGAGGCAGGAATCAAATGACAGAGTACCAGCTCTTGCTTCAGCAAGAAGCAACTGTAAAGCCCTGAATTCAAGCCCCAGTACCAGCAAAGGGAGGAAAGGAGGACAGGAAGGGGGCAAGGAAAAGAAAAGAAGAGAGATAAGAAAAGGAAGGGAGGGAACAAAGGAAGGGAAATGTAAGATTTCTAGAGTAGAGTGCTATCTTAGGCACTGGGGCAATGTCTTAGAATATATTCCCTAGGAACAAGAGGAGATTCCTGTACTACTGATTTTCCCTTTTACAGGTGCAGATAGTCTCATGGGAATATCTATCTTTCCTTTAAGTGTAAAGATGAAAGTGGTATTGTGAAAGATGAAAATGAATAGCATAAGTTGAATTGGAGTCAAGATTTTTTTCAAATGAATATGGACATGGATGCATATTAATAGATTAATATTTTATCTTGATTTTTAAATCTTTTTTTTTCTTTTGGTGCCAGTCCTGAGGCTTGAACTCAGAGCCTGCATGCAGTCCCTGAGCTGTTTTAACTCAAGACTAGCAGTCTACCACTTGAGCTATAGCTCCACTTCCAGCTTTCTTGGTAATTTGTAGCAATAAGAGTCTCACAGACTTCCCTGCCCAGGCTGACTTTGAACCACAATCCTAAAATCTCAACCTCTTCAGTAGCTAGTATTACAGGCATGAGCCACCAGCACCCAGCTTGTAAATCTTTTCTTTTACAAATCTATCAAGAAGGCTGGGAAGGTGGCTCAGTGGTAGAGTGCTTGCCTTGCATGCATGAGGCCCTGGGTTCGATTGCTCAACACCACATAAACAGGAAAAGCCAGAAGTGGCACTGTGGCTCAAGTGGTGGTAGAACACTAGCCTTGAGCTAAAGAGCTGAGGGACAGTGCCAAGGCCCAGAGTTCAAGACCCATGACTGACCAAAAAACAAAAACTTTATCAAGAGATTAAACATGGGGGACTCTGATCAAATTTTATTCCAAACAAACAAAACACAGCAAAATACTCTCACCGTACTGCAATCCGACATTATGGTTCTCTCGCATTCACTGATGGCAATTACTACCGAAGGCAATCATAGAGCTTTCTCCCTAAAAAGCCACGCATCAGAACAAGTAAACGGTTAACCTAACAAAGAAGTATCTAGAAAAACAGACAGTAGACTTCAAAACTTTCAGAACCTTTAATGAGACCCTGGAATCTACTAACAGTCTAAAAGGATGGAAATTTGGTCAAAAAACAAGGGATCATTTGTCCAACCCACAGAGCTGGGAGCTGACGGCCCTAGGCAGTTGAGCAAGCAGGAAAGAGTTTCGCCTTCACCAGCAGTTGTCTTTTTCCTGGCAAACAAGTCAGGTGCCAGAAACTTTACCCAGACTGGCAGGGACAGAGATTAGAGGAAGCAGAAGAGGGAGGGGGAGTAATAAAAACAGAATCAGTAGAATAAATGAAAGATGGAGTTGACATGGTAACAATGTGAAGCAATTTCAGCAAAGTTACCAATTTTCAAAGCATTTAAAGCCTCTCGCTCAAAGTTCAGAAAAGTTCTTAGCCTGGAGAGAGATGCATTCTTGACATGACGTGTCTCTCCCAGGGAAACAAAGAAGAGATCTCTCACCCTAGAGTCACAATATGCATGCTTGTGGGAGAGACTTACTGCCGGCTGTAAGTTCCCTTATCCTAAACAGAAGCCATTACACGGCATTGCCTCCCTGCTCCCACACACTCGTCTATTTCCTTCCCAGTACTTCCTGTCACCTGGCTTTTCCTGCCACCTGCCTTGATATATCAGTGACACCTTCCTCTCCCTTTCACCTGAACCAAGATTCTTAATTAACCCTTATTTCATCTTGCAGCGATTAGGAAAACACAAAGTCACTTGGGGTCATCTCTTCAAGGTTGAGAATCCTGAGCCACCCACCTGCTCCTGCTTGTCAAAATGAAACCTGCCAAGTGCTGAGTTGCTTGAAAATGTCCCATTAAGTCATTTAAAGATATAGCTCTTCGCCCATCCAGCAAAGCATAACCTTCCTTTGAGAAATACTTCTTATGAGAGTATTCCTTGAGAACTACTCAGAAATAATGTGACTTTTTGAGAAATCACAGACCCTTCCGGGGTTCTGTGATTGTGTCACAGAAACGCTTTACAAAAAGTTCTTTATTAGAAAATAAAAATAAGCTCCCATCTGAAAATGTCATCATTGTATTTATTTCCTCTACTAAGAGCATTCCTCCAAGCAATGAACCATGTGATCTTGCTCATGGTAAAGGGTATTTGAAAGTGAATTGATCACTAGCATCTATAATGGCTTGTAACAGGTTTCTAGCATTTCCTTTAAGAAACAGCTGAGATAACCAGAATAAGTATTTTAATAGTTTCAGGTACAAATGGATAGCAGTCTATCTTGATATTACACCCAGCCTCAGAACTGCTGATGTGCAAATGGTTATTTGGGGTTTTTTTTTTGTTTGTTTTGTTTTTGCCCAAGATTAGACTTTATTTCATTCAAATTTTTACTTTGAATATTGTGGGTATTTTATTAACTTTTTTAATTGTAAAGGTGATATACAGAGGGGTTACAGTTACATAAGTCAGGTACAAATACATTTCTTTTTTAACAATATCATCTCTTCCCTCATTTTCTCCCATTTTTTCTCTCCCAACCCTCTTCCCCCACAAGTAGTATAGTTCATTTTCAAAAGAGTATCTAATATCACTGCTGAATTAGTTCATTCTTCAGCCCACCATTTCTGTGCTTTTCCTTCCCTTCCCAAAATCAGATAAATGCATATGCAAGACAAAAGGTACAGAAGTCAAATACAGCGACAAAGAGGAAAAACAGAAAAAATAAAATAAACTCTTGCCTACATTTCTTGGAGTTCATTTTGATAAGCATCACTGTATATGGTCATTTGTACATAGGTATTGAGTCCCTTGTGATCCTCTCCTAAGAATATCCTCCTTTGGCCGGGCGCTAGTGGCTCACACCTGTAATCCTAGCTACTCAGGAGGCTGAGATCTGAGGATCACAGTTCAAAACCAGCCCAGGCAGGAAAGTCCGTGAGACTCTTATCTCCAATAAACCACTAGAAAACCTGAAGTGGTGCTGTGGCTCAAGTGATAGAACACTCACCTTGAGCTGAAGAGCACAGGGACAGCACCCAGGCCCAGAGTTCACGCCCCATAAAAAAAAAAATCCTCCTTTGGTCTCACTGGGTGAATGTTTAGAGTCCTGTTTAATTTATCATGTCCAAGTGTAACTATTTGTCTTTTACTATCCATTGAGTTTATTTGTAGACTTATAGGCAAATTGTAATTATTACAAATGAGGAAAGCCATGCAACCTATGTTTCTTTGAGTCTAGCTTATTCCTCTTAAAATAATATTTTCCAAGTCTTTCCATTTCCTTACAAATGGGGAAACATCATTCTTTCTGATGGAAGCATAGAACTCCATTGTATATACATAACACATCTTTTTTTCTTTTTTTTTTCTTTTTTTTCTTTTTTTTTTGCCAGTCCTGGGGCTTGAACTCAGGGCCTGGGCACTGTCCCTGAGCTTCTTTTGCTCAAAGCTAGCACTCTACCATTTCAGCCACAGTGCCACTTCCAGCTTTTTCTATTTATGTGGTACTAAGAAACCAAATCCAGAGCTTCATGCATGCTAGGCAAGCACTCTACCACTAAGTCACATTCCCAGCCTACCACATTTTCTTGATCCAATGTTTTCTTTTATGTCTCCATCTGATCCACATCCCTGACTGTCAGATAATGTAGAGTATAATATTACCCTCTGATCCACCCACTGAATAAATGCCATTGTAAACATCGCACACTGTGACTGCTAAACTGCCATCATGTTCTTCAACATGAACTGCAAAGACTCATCTTATGAAATGAGTCCAATGTGACTGAAGACATTTTTATTCTGTCCCTGGAAATTGTCATGGACTTGTTCTGACTATTGGTTCCATCAGGTGATCTCAGTTTTGTTCAACCTGCAAAGGCAGAAACTGTACTGGTTTCCCGCTTACCACATGAGGTAACTCAGCTCAGTGAAGAGGGCTATAGGCTCCCAATATGTGTCTACCTGTTCCCAACTATACAGTGTGTCATCACTGCTTTCGATCTGTTTTCTCCTATGAAATTAGGGAGTATGTTACATAACCCCCAAATTCGTCTGTGGGTACAAACCCTAAGACTACTATAATTAGATAGATAGATGATAGATAGATAGATAGATAGATAGATAGATAGATAGATAGATAGATAGATAGATAGATAGATAGATAGATAATGTCATGGATAGTCACAAGCTGAGAAGTACTATAATAATCCCACTTTATGATGGAGAGCTGGCTATTCAGGAGGCTGAGATCTGAAGATCTCAGTTCAAAGCCAGCCCAGGTCCACTTAACCAGCAAGTAGCCAGAAGTGAAGGTGTGACTCAAGTGGCAAAGTGCCAGCCTTCAATTTAAAAAAAAAGTCATGGCTGGGAAGGTGGCTCAGTGGTAGAGCGCTTGCCTTGCATGCATGAGGCCCTGGGTTCGATTCCTCAGCACCACATAAGCAAAAAGAAAAAAAGCCGGAAGTGGCACTGTGGCTCAAGTGGTAGAGCACTAGCCTTGAGCTGAAGAGCTGAGGGACAGCGCCCAGGCCCAGAGTTCAGGCCCCACGACCGGACCAAAAAATAAATATAAAAAATTAAAAATTAAAAAAAAAGTGAAGCCAGGTGCTGGTGGCTCACATCTGTAATCATAATTACTCAGAAGGCTGAGATCTGAGGATCATGGTTCAAAGTCATCCCAGGCAGGAAAGTCCATGAGGCTCTTATCTCCAGTAAACCACCAGAAAACTGGTAGCTCAAATGGTAGAGCACTTACATTAAACTGACGAGCTCAGGGACAGTGCCTAGGCCCAGAGTTCAAGTCCCATGACCAACAAGAAAAAAAAAAGTTAAAGTATGAGGTCCTTAGTTCAAGCCCCAGGACTGGCAAAAAAAAAAAAAGCAGTTTATGACACTTTCCATGCTTATATATACATATTTCCAAGGCTAGGTCAATAAGACTGTAGTTAAACTATGTTGTCACTAAAATAATGATGGTGCAAACTTTCTAAAATTAAAAATTTGTTAATGAGGGCTGGAAAAATGGCTCAGTGGTAGAGTGCTTTCCTTGCATGCATGAGGCCCTGGGTTTGATTCCTCAGCACCACATAAGCAGAAAAAGCCAAAAGTGGTTCTGTAGCGCAAGTGGTAGAGTGCTCACCTTGAGCTGAAGAGCTGAGGGACAGTGTCCAGGCCCAACAAAAAAAAAAATTGTTCATGATAAAGCAATAAACAAAAATAGCAAAACACAAGGCTAAAAGTATATAGGTCATCAGAAAAACACTTGCTAGATGTTATTGATCCGTGAGTTTGATACCCAGTATGAAGCCAGGCACTTGTGACTCAAGTCTAATCCTAGCTACTCAGGAAACTGAGATCTGAGGGTTGCAATTCAAAGCCAGCCCAGATAGAAAAGTCCATCAGACTTGTGGCTCCAATTAATTACCATAAAATCTGGAAGTGGTTCAAGTGGTAGAGCACTGGTCTTGAACAAAACAAACTCAGGGACAGTGCCCAAGTCCTGAGGGTTCAAGCTCCAGGACTGGCACAAAAAAAAAAAAAAAGGAATATGGAATAACCCAAACCAACCAGGCCCCATCACATAAACAGGAGCCAATCTACTCAACCCACTCAACTCTGTATTCACAGGAAGGCTTTGTGCTTCTGTTTTTTTTAATCCCCTTTCCCAGAACCACTTGAAAGCAAGCTTTACTCATCCCTCCTCCCAAAACACTTCAGAGACTAAGATCTTGATGGAACAAAGGCTAGAAAGAAAACAAGTAAGTGTGCAGGGGCAAGTCACCAGTCACCAGCTGCATCCATAATGTTTATTCATTCAACAAATATTCATCAAAAGCTTAGCATTTGACACATATCATACTAGATGCTGAGAAACACAACAGTCAATAGCCCCTACACCTATAAATGTTACAATCAGGTGTTGAAAGGTTGTGTGTGTGTGTGTATGTGTGTGTGTGTGTGTGTGTGTGTGCCAAGACTAGAGCTTGAACTCAAGGCCTAGATGCTGTCTCTTAGCTTTTCCACTCAAGGCTGGCTTTTGAGTGGTTAATTGGAGATACAAATCTCACAGACTTTCCTGCCCAGGCTGGCTTTCTTATATGATCCTCAGTTCTCAGCCTCTTGAGTAGCTAGATTATAAGCGTGAGCCATGGGTGTCAGGATGACAATTTTTTTAACACTTTGAAACAAGCATATTATGCTGTATCTTACTAGATGATAAATGATACAGAAAAACAATAGGGCGCAGCAAGTTAGTCAGGCATGCTGCTAACAGGAGAGGATCATTAAAGTGTTTATTAGGGTCATCAAGGAAACCCAGCAAGACAGTGACATTGAAGAAAAGGTTTGTGTGAGAGAATTAACTATACACATGTCTAAGGAAGAACATACCAGGCAGATGACACACCAGCTACTAAGGCCCTAACATGAAACACATCTGGAATGTTTAAGAAAAGGTGAAGAGACTGATGAACGAGGATGTCAGAGAAATAGCAGGTAAGGACAGTCATCTTTGTACACTCGATATGGGCTTTGCTTTATGCAGAGGGATAGAGAGGACCACGGGGGAGTTTGGAGCAGAGAAATGACCTGAGCTGGTTGATGTGTTCAAGAGCCAAGTATCTGGAGCAGGGATGTAGCTGGGTGGTGAAGTGCTTACTCCCATGTGGAGGGTCCTGGATTCCATCTCCAGAGCAAATAGGAGAAACAGGAGAAGGTGGAGGAGGAGGAGGAGGAGGAGGAGGAGGAGGAGGAGGAGGAGGAGGAGGAGGAGGAGGAGGAGGAGGAGGAGGAGGAGGAGGAGGAGGAGGAGGAGGAGGAGGAGGAGGAGGAGTGAGAAGGTTAGGAGGAAGACGAGGAGGAAGAGGCACCACCACCACTATAACCTATCTGGCAACTGTATGGAGAATAGAATAGAAACCTGGAGAGCAGTAGAAATCAACTGTAATAACCTACATTGGGATACTGGTGAGCCATTCTGATGTAATGGCAATGGAGACAGCGAGAAGATAGAAAGCCATCTAAAAACCAGGACCATTTGAAAGATGAGAAATAGAAAATGAATGAGAAGAGTTGGAGATGTTTCCATTGTATTTAGCCTAAACACTTAAAAAAATGGAACTCCAAAAAGTGGAAAGAACCAGGTGTTTTCTTTGTTGTTGTTTCTGTTTCTTTTCTTTTTGTCTTATTTGTTCATTTATCTATCTTTGGGAGGGTAAAGGGGCCACAGAAATGGAGGGACAACATGTGAACAAATGCAGCAATGGTACTCACTAGACGCTATGTTGAACATGAACTATACAACTTGTGAGTGGGGATGAGAGGGAAAATCTGGGAGCAAGTGAGGGAAGGGGTGACATTGTCCAAAAACAAAGGTACTTATTGGGACTGGGAAGTTGGCTCAGTGGTAGAGTGCTTGCCTTGCATGCATGTGGTCCTGGGTTCAATTCCTCTGCACCACATAAACAGAAAAAGCCAGAAACGGTGCTGTGGCTCAATTGGTAGAGGACTAGACTTGAGCTAAAGTGCTGAGGGACAGTGCTCAGGCCCAGAGTTCAGGCCCACGACTGACAAAAATAAAAAGGTACTTAGTAACTGTCACCCTCTGCACATCACCTTTATAACAACAATTTTTAGAAAGAACAATGTTGTTCTTAAAGTAGATGTAAAAGAATGCAAGCCAAGCCCACTTGAAGGCAAGAGCTACAGACATGTGCAGGTAGAAATGCTAGAGACAGAAGTGGTGGTTGGCTCTGAGTCTGCAGCTGTACACCCAGCCACAAGCAGATGAGATTTCCAAGGCAAGCATAAAGTAGAGAAACAGAGACATGCTGAACCTGGGATCCGGATGCAGCCAATGGAAACAGAAGGAAGCAGCAAGCATCTGAGATGGCCAATGAGATGGCATGAAACTAGGAGATTTGGAGTCCCAGAAATAAAGAGAAGGGAGTATTTGCTGGAGGAATGAGCAGCTATATTTCAGCTACCACTGAAATATAGAAAGTGGAAGCTAAAGCCAAGCTTTGGCTTGAGCAGAGACCAAGGTTGACCTTCAGGAAACGTTTACCTTCAGGAAGGAAGGATAGGAAAACCGCAGCAAGCTGGGAAGGTGGCTCAGTGGTAGAGCGCTTACCTTGCATGCATGAGGCCCTGGGTTCGATTCCTCAGCACCACATAAGCAAAAAGCCAGAAGTGGTGCTGTGGCTCAAGTGGTAGAGCACTAGCTTTGAGCTGAAGAGCTGAGGGACAGCGCCCAGGCCCAGAGTTCAAGCCCCACGACAGGACCCCCTCCCCCGAAATAAAATAATTCCGAGGAAGACCGCAGCAATAAGGAGAAAGGGGGCACAGTGCTCCTCTAGAGGGGGTCATTAAACCTTCAAGAGGGAAAGAAGAAGAGACCAGGGTGCTTTTGGCATATAAGGAACAGACTTGCGTGCGCCTGGCTAAGATGTTTCTGTGCAAGTATGACCTTTTATTTTCTCAGGACTCAACAGATTATGCTGCTAACGCCCTGACTCTTTGTTCTCCATCTCTGTCCTAAATCAAGCTTAAGCTTTTAAGTGGAAGAAAAAACTGATTGAAAGGTCACCTACCCACAATTAAACTATCACTCCTATGAAACCAGGACATGAAAGGGATGCCTGCCACATTCTTCTTCAGTTTGAGACTTGTTGCTTCAACAATGGATTTCTGGTTTTGATATGGTTGCCTCACCTCTGGAAGACAATGTTAGGGGATTCACATTGGCCTTTCTCAGTATTCAGCCCAAGAGGGCAAACTTCAAGGTCAAGGTCAAGCTTGCCGGTCCTGTTGTCACACAACCTATCTCTTATACATCATCTCCTGTCACTAGCTTTCCTGCCAAGTTACCCACTTAGAGCTGGCTCTTTTTCACACAAAACCATATGCAAACACAGAAGAGATGATATACTTAAACCCATCAGAATAATTTCTTTTTTCCTCCTCAAAAATAGAAGGTCTGCTTAAAAATTCCTAAGCAGTTGGTCACCAGTGGCTCACACCTGTAATCCTAGCTACTCCAGGAGATTAAGATCTGAGGATTCAGCTAAAAAACAGAACTGGGGGGAAAAAAAAGAATCTGTAAGACTCTTAACTCCAATCAACTGGAAAAAAATCCAGAAATAAAAGTATGAATCAAGTGGTAAAGCACCAGCCTTGAGAGAAAAAACTAAGCAAGAGCACAAGGGCTTAAGTTCAAGCCCAGTACTGGTATAATAAAAAAAAAAAAACCTCTAGCTCATTAGCACATACCAATAGCTTATTTCCCCAGTTAAATTATAAGATCAAATGTATTTTTAAGGACACACCCAAGACATTATATTTATGTGACTAAATTTTATTTCAACCTGATAGAAAACTCTATCATAAACTCCTATAGCTAGAAAATAGGAAACTTTCAGTGGATTCTACTACTGGGGAAAAAAAACAGCAATTAAACCTCATTTGAAAAAGATGGCACTACATGGGCTGGGAAGGTGGCTCAGTGGTAGAGCGCTTGCCTTGCATGTCTGAGGCCCTGGGTTCGATTCCTCAGCACCACATAAGCAAAAAGAAAAAAGCCGGAAGTGGCGCTGTGGCTCAAGTGGTAGAGCGCTAGCCTTGAGCTGAAGAGCTGAGGGACAGCACCCAGGCCCAGAGTTCAGGCCCCCGACAGGACCCAAAAAAAAAAAAAAAAAAGATGGCACTACAAGGAAAATTAATAACATCGATAGTATTCATAGAAGATCTTTAAACCACTTAAAACATAGTGTTTCAGACATGATCTACTTGTTAAAGAAGAGCCGTCTTCCAGAAAGACAATGTAATACATATGATGGACAGATAGTTATGTTTGTTATATTATTTCCACTGTTCTGAAGTTATTAAGGTTTTGTTGCACTTGCAGTCCTACACACATATACACACAAAACACACATGCATATACCCTCACCCATAGCCATACATGTCTGTACCAACAACCTACAAACCCACACATTCTGTCAGCATACACACCCTACCAGCAAGTAGGTTTCTCAGATTCAAGAAAACAAACTAAAAATAAAAGAAAGAAAGAAAACAAACTCACTAGTCCTTTCTTTGGGTCCACAACACAGGTCCCTTTATGCTTGAGTCACACATGGACTACTCCCCAAAATGCTTTTTCATAATTATGTAATTATCATCTTAGCAGTATAAAATTAAAAGAAAAAAATAGCTCTTGCCTGACTAAGTAACCCACAAAAAGAGATTTGCTTCTTCCCCAAGCCTTAGATTTCATCACAGCAGAAATGATCTCAATTTCTGCTTTAAAAAAGAAATAAACTAAGAATCAGTTATCAAACTCCAAATAAATAATATGCTTTCTTAAAATATTATTTTTAGACGTTGGGTTGTATAAGTAACTTGCAGAAAATGGAATCTGAAGGCAGCTCCTCACAAGAGACAAGCATGAGAGGCATATATTAAGAACCCTCCCAACCCAGGACCAGCAGATGATGAAATCTGACAGATTGGCTGGCATCATCTCCCCCATTCTGGGTGCCTGTCTCATGCAATCTGCTCCCACGGGCTGAGCCACTGCCTTGTTCTAAAAACATCAACCACACACACACACCACCTCCAATCCTGGGAACTGAAGAACGCTACACTGTGGTAAACATTGATTCTCTGAAGTTTTCTTCACTAAACTTTTACGATTCCGTTGTACCACATTTTAGAGTGTAACAGCTGGATGCCAGTGTCTCACACCTGTAATCCTAGCTACTCAGGAGTCTGATATCTGAGGATCAGGGTTCAAAGCCAGCCTGGAAAAAGTCCATGAGATTCATATCTCCAATTAATCACCCAAAAAATGGCTTAAGTAGTAGAGCACTAGCTATGAGCAAAAAAAAAAAAAAAAAAAAAAAGGGACTCAGGGACAGTGCCCAACTGAATGCATAACAGTCAGAACATTTACCTCACTAGCTCATAGACATTTGTCCAGAAAATCTCTATTGAGCACTTGCTATGTCAAGCAATGCAACAGCTACTAAAGATGTGCAGCTGAATCCCAGAGGTTCTTCTGTGAGTATGTGTATGCGTGCACGCACACACACGTGCACATGCAGGTACGTGTTAGGGATGGGGATCAAACCTATGGGGATCAAACTTTATGATTGCTAAGCAAGTACTCTACCACTGAGCTACAGCCCCAGCTCTAATCTTCTCTTAAAGATTAGGATGCAGGCTGGGAAGGTGGCTCAGTGGTAGAGTGCTTGCCTTGCAAGCAGGAGGCCCTGGGTTCAATTCCTCAGCACCACATAAGCAGAAAAAGCCAAGTGGCACTATGGCTCAAGCAGTAAGTACTAGCCTTGAGCTGAAGAGCTAAAGGACGGTGCCCAGTCTAGAGTTCAGTCCCATGACCGACAAAAAAAAAAAGATTAGGATGCATGCAAATGATGTTACAAATATTACACCAATCCTGCAATGGGAGAAAAAAATGCATGTTCATTCTGCCTGGGAGACTGAGGAACCCAGCCACGCTGAAGAGCTTGCGTTTGGTCTGGGCTCACTGGAAACCCAGCCACGCTGAAGAGCTTGCATTTGGTCTGGGCTCACTGGAAGAGCTCAGTGAGGAAGAAGGGCAAAGGAGCCTTGCAGGATGCATCAAAGTCAATCCTAACTGGGAGACTTGAAATGGCAATGCAAAGAATTGAGGGGACCCAGCTGAATGACAGGTTGGGCAGGAAAGATTTTGAATGCCAGGCTTTTCTTTGATACTAAAGTAATAAGAAACCATGAATGACTTTTAACCAAGGAAGAGCAATCAAGTCAAATTATATAATTATATCCTTGTGACAGAGTTTGCAGGAGATGGATTGAAATAAGCTGAGAAAACCAGGACTCAACGTGGAGCTGTAGCAGCTCAGAGGAGGGCAGGCAAGAGCTATTCCAGATATGAAATAAGCAGGGCTCAGGACCTCTGGGTGCAAGAGGTGAAGAGGGAGGAGGGGGAAAAGCTGCTACATCCAGTGACCCCCAACGACAGTGACAGCTGAGACAGATGCTGCTGTCCTGTCACAGAGCTTGGGATGAGGGGTGGATTTGGATATAGGATCACATTCAGCATCTGATGTTCAGTAGATTGCTATGGTGAGTGGATAAAAAGGGGGATCGAGGTCACATTGCTGTAGGGCCCGGCATCACCGATGCTGAGTTAAAGTCAGCCAGACGATAACAGGAGACAGGGCAGACAGGGCAGCCCAGAAGTCAACAGATGTGACAAAGGGACTGGGATGCCAATATGGCATGGCAACTTGCATGGAAGAACATAATCCAACCAGAAAGTGTGTACCTAGGGGGAAGGGGCATGCGCTTTCAGATGGCTAGCTCAAAAACCTTCCAAACCCCTTTCCCCTAAAGCCAGACCCTCCCCTAGTTCTGCTTTCCACCAAAGGGCCAATGTGGTGGCATGGAAACTCTTCTGGAAGCTGATGGAAAAAACATGCTTCTCTAGTAAGAACAACAACATAATAGGAGGTGTACCCTCCTTCTGACACTCCTGAATGAGGGAATGATCCCTAAAAGGGCTTAGAGCTAACTTTGACTTTGGAGATGATTTTTTTCAACACATGAATGATGACAGAGAGGTATAAAGACACCCACTTTCCAATATCTAGCTAGAAGAGGGGGGTGTTAATGAGGCCCAGAGATAACACCAGAGGAAAATCAAACTCTAATGAAGCTCAGACAGGGGCTGGGAAAGTGGCTTAGTGGTAGAGTGCTTGCCTTGCATGCATGAAGCCCAGAGTTCAATTCCTCAGCACCACATAAACAGAAAAAACCAGAAGTGGGCTGGGAAGGTGGCTCAGTGGTAGAGCACTTGCCTTGCATGCATGAGGCCCTGGGTTCAATTCCTCAGCACCACATAAGCAAAAAGAAAAAAGCCGGAAGTGGCACTGTGGCTCAAGTGGTAGAGCACTAACCTTGAGCTGAAGAGCTGAGGGACAGCGCCCAGGCCCAGAGTTCTGGCCCCACAACCGTACTCCCCCCCCCCAAAAAAGAAAAAAACAGAAGTGGCTTTGTGGCTCAAGTGATAGAGTGTTACCTTGAGCTGAAGAGCTGAGGGACAGCACCCAGGCCCAGAGTTCAAGCCCCACAATGGACGAAATAAAAGAAGAAATTCAGAGGAAGCCAAGTATCAATGGCTCGCGCTTGTAATCCTAGCTACTCAAGGCTGAGATCTGAGGATCCTGGTTCGAAGCCAACCCAGGCAGAAAAGTCCCAGTGAGCCTCTTATCTCCAATTAACCACTCAAAAACCAGAATGGGAGCTGTGTCTCAAAGTGGTAGAACAATAGCCTTGAGCAGAAGAGCTCAGGGACAGCACCCAGGCCCATAACCAAGAAATATTTTTAAAAGTTCAGAGAAATGGGGCTCATTCTAAGGCAAGGTGAGCATAGAAAGTAGGATCTGCTGCTTCTCTGGCACCAGCACAATTCCTAGCAGGCAGGAGGCACACAATTCACTTTTGCTGGTCAACAACCATGGAGTAGACAGCCAATGGGAAGGCCTTGAAGGCCAACAGAACAGGTGGACAGAGCTGAGCCAGTGGGGGACACTGTAGGATGCTCAGACAGAACAATTTGTCCTTGCCACAATAAGGTGGGAAGGATACTGGTTATGGAGAAGAGATGAAAAATGTATTCATTGTGCTTGCTGTCTGAGCTCCAGGGAGAGAAGATAGACATGCTACTTGGAGAAAATTCAGTATGAAGCCAGCGGTTGGCTTGGGTACTTCTATAGATCCAAGAGGCAGCTGTCAAGATGTGGACATTTCAGGAGTGAACAAGAACACCGTCCTGTACTCAGAATCCCAAGGGCTATACAATCTACCCAGGGATTGTTGGGGAACATAATTAGTCTTATAAGGCAATGATTACTAAGCTTGAACCACCACAGAAATTCGGATCTTCTGCCTCATCAGGGCTGGATTTAATGTGTAAGAACAAATTCCAGCAGCAAGAAGTTGGGAATTGGACAAGAAAGAAACAGCCAGCTGCACAGTTCCACAACCTGCAATATTTACATGGTAGTACGGCTTTGGTAAGCTTTCTAGAGAATGATGGCCCAAAAGCTGGAGAAGCCATCTGAAATGTGTGTACAGAATTTCCCACATGGGCTAGGAATGTGGCTTAGTAGTAGAGTAGTTATCTAGCATGCATGAAGTCCTGGGTTCGATTCCTCAGTACCACATAAATAGAAAAAACCAGAAGTAGCTCTGTGGCTCAACAGGTAGAGTGCTAGCCTTGAGCAAAAGCAGCTTAGGTACAATGCCAAGTCTCTGAATTCAAACCCCAGGACTGGCACGCACACAAACAAGCACACGCACGCACATGCACGCATGTGCGCGTGTGCGCACACACACACACACACACACACGCACACACACACACACAAGGATTTCTCACAAAACTTTTGGGCCTCCTAAATTTTACTACAGGTCCATTTTCTCCTCACATACCTCTCCTCCCTACATAGCACCTTCCAGTTCTCCTACCTCCCTACCCAAAGTTAATAAAGGAAGAAACCTAGTGATAGCTAAGGCCGTCCTTTTTGCAAATAGCAGCCCAAATATACATATATTGAAAATACCTATATCAGAATCACATGGAGAAGGAAATAGAGTAAAATTGTCGCCAAGCTTTGAAGGCATATACAACATGAGGGTACTTCTCTGTTTCTAACATTAAGAAGTAATTTCTACCACTTAAATAAAATCAAAATGTCCCACTTAAAGGAAGAATGACATTTTCAAGTGTTAGTTTCATACATGTAATTCCAAGAAAGTCTTACCAAATTGCTAGGGAAACTAATCTAATTTTCAGTAGATCACCCATATATTCCAGTGAAAACTACACTTAACACTTCCATCTGTAAGCCTCCTCCACATTGCCTAGTGGGGAGGCCGGAAGGGGGGGTTGGGGAAGCCCCAAAACCATTCAGCACCACCTATTGGTCACACACTACAAATGTAGTCTATTTTAGCCTACTGAGGCTCATGTGTCATTGAGATAAAGTATTTCATATGAACTAATCTCTAGCATTTTAACAGATTTATTTAAAGCAAAGTGGGGATAAATGCTATCAAAGACCAGAAAAGTATTCTGGTTCCATTCTTTTTCTATATCTTACAGAAGGCTATACAACTAAGTTTGTCATCTATCACTTATTCACTCTGTGATTAATTGAATACCTTTTACTGATGGCCATCAGATGTGTCTGGCAATGGGATTACAGTGACAAACAAGACTGACCTGGCCCCTTCACCCTTCTGGGGCTTATAATTTTTCTAGAATCTCCTTACCTCCTTGTGCCTCCACAATCTCTCTCCACATTCTATAAAACTTAAGTCAAGGGCTGGGAAGTTGGCTTAGTGGTAGAGCGCTTGCCTTGCATGCATGAGGCCCTGGGTTCGATTCCTCAGCACCACATAAGCAGAAAAAAATCCAGAAATGGTGCTGTGGCTCAAGTGGTAGGGCACTAGTCTTGCGCTGAATTGCTGAGGGACAGCGCCCAGGCCCAGAGTTCAGCCCTCACAAGCGACAAAAAAAAAAAAAAAAAAAAAAAAAAGTCAAATCAAAGACTTCCTCTTCTCTAAACCCTAAGAGTCAAATCTGTAGTCTTTGTCTGGTAAGATGTAGCCTTCCCTCTCAAATCCCCACCCCACCTCCCCACCCCCATCTCCTTTACTCCAAATGGCCCAAGCTTCGTTTTTTTTTTTTTGGATCCGGTCGTGGGGCCTGAACTCTGGGCCTGGGCGCTGTCCCTCAGCTCTTCAGCTCAAGGCTAGTGCTCTACCACTTGAGCCACAGCGCCACTTCCGGCTTTTTTCTTTTTGCTTATGTGGTGCTGAGGAATCAAACCCAGGGCCTCAGGCATGCAAGGCAAGCGCTCTACCACTGAGCCACCTTCCCAGCCCCTGGCCCAAGCTTCTTTATTGGCCAACCTGAGCATCTTCAAACTGGAGAGGACCTCTATGCACTTCCTGTTTCCTCTGCCAAGGCACCCATCCCTCAAATACCTGCCTGGCTTACTCGCTCTCTCTCTGGGTCTTTGCTCAAATAACACTTTGTACAGGAGGCCTTTCCTAACCACCTCTCCTGACACCACAAGCCCCACCCCCACCCTATGTTACATTCCCTTTTCTTTCTTGGTGGCATCACTGGCTGGCATCATATAAGCAGGGACTTGCCTAATTAACTGTTTTTGTCTTAGCCAGCTAAGAATTTGCTCAGAAATTCCATGAGAGTAGGGACTTTGTTTTACTTTGCCTAACACAAAACTTACAAAAACCTCACTTCGGGACCCTAGTTCCTGAGGACAGCTTCTCAGATATGACAAGCCTTAATACCAAATCTCTAGTCAATAGATGATAAATCTGTCTGTGAATTTCACGGGCTTATTAGGGTTTTTATCCATGTAAAAAGGTACTCTGGAGGCTGGGAAGGTGGCTCAGTGGTAGAGCACTTGCCTTGCATGCATGAGGCCCTGGGTTCGATTCCCCAGCACCACATAAGCAAAAAAAAAAAAAAAAGTCAGAAGTGGCACTGTGGCTGAAGTGATAGAGCGCTAGCCTTGAGCTGAAGAGCTGAGGGACAGCGCCCAGGCCCAGAGTTCAGGCCCCACAACCGAACCCAAAAAAAAAAAAAGTAATTCAGGGAAGGACATTGATAGGACCTCTGCTCTTTAGAGCAGATTCACAATGTTTTGGTAAGTCATGGGATGGTTTCAGACAGCTCTTTCTCTGCCCCACCCCCCTCGCTCTCTCCCCTCACACCATACCCCAGGCTGGAATTCACCACCACCAGGGGCAATGTCACTGAATGACAAGAGAGAAGCAATAGCACAAATGGATAAAGTTGTAACTTTACTTTTAGCTTAACTTTCAAGCAGAACTAGTCATGCCAGTAGGAAAGGTTTTGGTGGCATTTTGACTGAGCCCAAGTAAAAGTACATGATGCTCCAAGGTAAAATGCAAAGCAGGAAACAGAACAGAAAAGTAAAGAAGGGATGCAAAATATCTCTGAAAATTAAGCCACTGTTTTGTCTTAGCTCAGGGCCTAACACAACTCTTTATGCTGTGAAAGTGGTAAATCCTAATGAGAGTCGTGGGTGCTCTGCCCTCTGCTGGACACTATAGGAAATGTTCTGTGTGCACAGTCCTGGAAGGTCTGGAAATGATACATAAATACCGAGAGCAGAGAAACAGGAAGATTCCAACAAACAACACTTTCTACCCTATTTCTTTTAACATAGTGAAGCAAAAAGTAAAGGCCTGAGATAGACGAGCTTTGACTGGATAAATACAGACTCAGAGTTGTTCATTTTAGTGGTTTTATTTTAGCATATATTACATGCATGATAATGTTTCATTATAATGTTTTCATACATGAATGTAATGTACTTTGATCATATTCAACCTCTTCATTACCCTTCTTTTTCCCCCATCCCTTCCTCCCTAATGGTTTGCCTTCTAATTTCTGGTCTTGCATTAATGCTTTGATCTATCTTGAACTGATTTTTATACAATATGAGAGGAGAAGCTGGCGGCATCTTCTATAGGAGATCTAGTTTATCCAGTATGAGTCATTGAACAGGTTGGCTTTTTGCTACATGTTTCTGGCACCTTTGTGGGAAATCACATGGCTGAATACACTTAGGTCTTTTTCTAAGTCTTCTACTCTGTTCCTTTGGTCCATGTGTCTGCTCTTATGCTAATAACATGTTTTGTTACTATGGTTCTATAATATCATTTTAAATTAACTACCATGATGCCTCCAGCATTGTTTTTCTTGCTCACAGTTGTCTTGGATCCTTGAGGCCTTTATACTTCTGTATGATTTTAGAGTTTTTGTTGTTGTTGTTCTAATTCAGTGGGGGGGAAATCATTGGTATTTTGATGAGGATTGCATTGAATCTGTACAATGCTTTTGGTAATACAATCATGTGTGAGTGAGTGTGTGTGTGTGTGTGTGTGTGTGTGTGTGTGTGTGTGTGTGCTGGGCCTAGGGCTTGAATACAGGGCCTGGGCACTGTGTCTGACCTTTTGTGCACAAGGCTATCACTCTATTACCTAAACCACAGGGCTACTTCCAGCTTTTTTTATAGTTCATTGGAGATAAGGGGATCATGGACTTTCCTGCCTGTCATGTCTTTCAACCCTATCCTGGGCAGCTAGGATCATATTAGTGAGCCACCAGCATCCAGCCAATACAATCTTTTGTTTTTTTTTGGGGGGGGGGCGGTCATGGGGCCTGAACTCTGGGCCTGGGCGCTCTCTCTCAGCTCTTCAGCTCAAGGCTAGCACTCTACCACTTGAGCCACAGCGCCACTTCCAGCTTTTTTCTTTTTGCTTATGTGGTGCTGAGGAATCGAACCCAGGGACTCATGCATGCAAGGCAAGCGCTCTACCACTGAGCCACCTTCCTAGCCCTTACAATCTTTTTTTTAAATTTTTTATGGTTATTATAAAGATGATGTAAGAGAGGTTCCAGTTATATAAGTCAGGTAAAGAGTACATTTCTTTTTGGACAGGGTCACCCTTTCTCTCATTCTTTCCCAGTTTTCCCTCCCATGTCCTTCCACAAGTTGAATAGTTCATTTTCAACATAGTCTAGTGCATATCACTACTATATTTGTCCATTCTTTGTCCCTCCATTTATGTGCCTCCCCTTAACCTCCCAAAGACAGAATAACAAACAAGACCAAAAGAAGAAAATGAAAACAGCAACAAAGAAAATATTTATTTCCATTTCCATTTCAACAAATGTTTTTTCTAATACAACCTTTTTTTTTCTGTCGTGAGGTTTGAACTCAGGGCCTGGGCATTGTCCCTGAGCTCTTTTGCTCAAGACTAGCTCTGTATCATTTTGAGCCAGTGCTCCACTTCTGGTTTTCTGGTGATTAATTGGAAATAAGACTCTCTGCCTGGGCTGGCTTTGAACCACAATCCTCAGATCTCAGCCTACTGAATAGCTAGGGTTACAGATGTAAGCCATCAGCAGCACCTGGCTAATACAATCATTTTTAAAATATAAATTCTACTTATCTGAAAACATAGAGTTTCTTCCACTTTCTAGTAGCTTCAGCTTCTATCTTCAATATCTTATCATTTTTATTGTTAAGGCCTCGTTTCTTTTAATAGGATTTATTTGGGTTTGGTTTGGTTTGGGGACTTGAAGTATTTGGGGGGTTGTTTTGTTTTGTGAGGCTATTGTAAAATGGATTGCCTTCCTGACTTATTTCTGAGTAAGTTTACTACTAGTATATAAAAATGTTTGGGGCTGGGAAGGTGGCTCAGTGGTAGACCGCTTGCCTTGCATGCATGAGGCCCTGGGTTCGATTCCTCAGCTCCACATAAGAAAAAACAAAAAAGCCAGAAGTGGAGCTGTGGCTCAAGTGGTAGAGCGCTAGCCTTGAGCTGAAGAGCTGAGGGACAGCGCCCAGGCCCAGAGTTCAGGCCCCACGACAGGACCCAAAAAATAAAAATAAATAAATAATAAATAAATAAATAAAATGCTGCTGTATTTTCAATGTTGATTTTTTTATTTAGTGGATTCTCTAAAGTCTTTGAAGTATAAAATAATATCTGGCTGGGCACAGGTGCCTCACACCTATAATCCTAGCTACTAAGGAGGCTGAGATCTGAGGAACATGGTTCAAAGCCAGCCTGGGCAGAAAAGTCTATGAGACTCTTATCTCCAATAAATCACCAGAAAACCATAAGTGGCACTGTGGCTCAAGTGGTAGAGTGCTTGCCTTGAGCTGAAGAGCTGAGGGACAGCGCCCAGGCCCAGAGTTCAGGCCCTATGACCGACAAAAAAAAAAAAAAAAAAAAGACCAGCCCAGGCAAAAAGTTCAGGAGCTCAGTCCTGTAATCCTCGCTACTCAGGAGGCCAAGATCCAGCCTGGGCAGTAAAGTCCATATTATCTCCAACTAACCACCATAAAGTCAGAAATGGAGCTGGGTTCAAGTATTAGAGAGCTAACCTTAAGCAAAATAGCTCAGGTCCTGAGTTCAAGAGACCATTACAACCTGGGCAGAGTGGTGCATGCTTTATCATCCAAGAGGCTCAGGAAGCATAAATAGGAGAGTTGAAGTCCAAGCCAGCCTGAACAAGAAACAAAAAAAGCAAAAACAGACAGAGGTATGGTTCAAGAGGTAAGGGCCTGTCTAGAAAGTGCAAGCCTTGAGTTGGAGCCAGGTACCATAAGAAAGAAAGAAAAGGGGGAAGGGAGGGAGTGAAACAGAGAAAGAAGGAAAAAAGGAGGGAGGGAGGGAGGAAGGAAGGGAAAGAAAGAAATTCCTACAATCAAATGACAATGGAAGCAGCTTGACTACATACAATTTGACAGCCTGTGCAGCGCACACACACACACACACACACACACACACACACACACACACACAGGGAGGAGACTCAGAGGGAAGAGAAGAAGATGGAAAGCCAGTATGGTTTGGAATAGAAGCTGGTTTAAATAGCTTTGTTTCTCTGCTCACTGGTACAAGGAAGTATAGCACCAAAGTTCCTCGGCTAGAGTTTACTCAGGATGGATTAATCTTAGACACTCCCAGTGGCTAATGTCAGGGTTCCAGGTGTTCCTGAGATCCCATACCGAGAGTGATGGACAACTGTCAGTGTGTAAGGCCCAACCCACAGGCACATGTGCATGCATACCCAGTCGCCAGCCACCCGCCTGAGCCACGAGTCTTCAAATGAAGCAAACGCTACTCCATTGGGTACCTCCCACCCAAATCCTATTGCCTGTGTTCAGACTCTGGCTAAGACCGTCTTCTGTGAGCTCCAGGGGAAAGGAAAAAGCAGTTTGTTTGGTGTGACCTTCTCAAGATGGCTCCCCATTGCAACACCATGCTTTGACATTGAGAAACACAGCACAGTGAAGTTCTGACTGGCTATGAAGCTCCCAGCTCAGGTAAGTTCACACTGCCTTTCTAGGCTGCATTTGTTTCTATGCCAATTTTGTCCATTCTGTCTTTTCCTTTTCCCTTTGTATTATTGAGACCCTATCTCAACCAACATGTTGGGCATGGTGGTGAATGCATGTTATCTCTGGTATGTGTGAGATGTAGCAGAAGGACTGCAGTCCAGGGAAACCCAGACAAAAACTCAACTATTTAAAAATAAATAACTAAAGTAGCCGGACACTGGTGGCTCACACATGTAATCCTAGCCACTCAGGGGGCTGAAATCTGAGAATCATGGTTCAAAGCCAGCCTGGTAAGAATTTTATCTTCAATAAACTACAAAAAAAAAAAACTACAAATGCAACTGTGGCTAAATTGGTATAGCACTAGCCTTGAGCACAGGCACAGCACCCAAGCCCTGAGTTCAAGCCCCAGGACCCACACACACGCACACACACATACACACACATGCACACACAAAACTAAAATAAAAATAAAGATGGATGTTGCATCAAGTGGTAGAGCATCTGCCTAGCAAGTGCTCAGCACTGAGTTCAAATTAATACTGTAAGCTGGGTGCCTGTGGCTCAGGCCTGTAATCCTAGCTACTCAGGAGGCTGAGATCTGAGGATCATGGTTCAAAGCCACTCCAGGCAGAAAACTCCGAGAGACTCTTATCTCCAATAAACCACTAGAAAACTGGAAGTGGCGCTGTGGCTCAAGCAGTAGAGCGCTCGCCTTGAGCTGAAGAGCTGAGGGACAGCACTCAAGCCCAAAGTTCAAGCCCCAGGACCAACAAAAAAAAAATTTAATATTGTACTACTAAATATAGTCACATGACCAAGGAAAAACTAAGTTATCTATCTGACCTTTGGAGAAATCAAGATTACAGAGATAATGTCTCAGACTGAAGTGTTCATTTGCCCAGTTAAAAATTTCCTCTCTGGGGGCTGGGAAGTGGCTCAGTGGTAGAGCGCTTGCCTTGCAACCCTGAAGCCCTGGGTTTGATTCCTCAGCACCACATAAGAAAAAACAAAAAAGCCAGAAGTAGCACTGTGGCTCAAGTGGTAGAGCGCTAGCCTTGAGTGAAGAGCTGAGGGACAGCACCCAGGCCCAAAGTTCAGGCCCCACGACCGGACCAAAATAAATAAATAAATAAAGATCCTTGAATCAGAAAGGAGTTTGGTATGGATGAGGAAAGGAAAGATGAATAAGGGAATAAAAGAAAGAAAAGTCAGCAGGAGCTAGCTGGAGACAACACAATTGCCCTTGCTACAGCAGCTACAGAGAACTGATGTTACCAATAAACCCTCCCAGCCACAAGCCTTGATTCTTACCAATAATTCCCAGGCTCAGCCTTGCATACTGACTGCCAGTCTCTGTCTCTAGGGGGATTTCAAGCTTGGGAATCCCCCAAGCTCTTTCATGCCTCTTCAAGATGCTTGAACAAACATTAAGAAGGTAGAATGGATCTGATTCTAGAATAAGAAATCTGGCTTTGAATCCAGAAAACACACCACATTTTGATTTCTCTTTTGTCACATTTAAGTTGACAAGTTATTGACCCACTTGATCTTTGTTTTCCACATCTGTAAAATGGGAATAACAAAGTAAACATCTTACTCCCCTTGGAGAAAAAAGCAGGTAACAGAGGTAGGGTCTGGAAAATTTTTGCAATGCTCAAATATAGGAGGCCTTGGTGCATGCTAGGCGAGCACCCAACCACTGAACTATGCCTTTTAAGCCCTGTTTGTTCTTGGAGATGGGATCTTGCTAATTGTTCACAGTAGTTTTACACTCATAAGTTCAAACTACTCTCCTACCTCAGCCTTTCAGGTAGATAGGACTAACTACAAGTGTGTGCTCCCCTTCTAGCCTAAAGAAAGTCACTTTGAAAGGATCACACTCTCTTGATTTCTGGGGAGGGGCTTATCTCTGATATATATAGACAAAGAGTCTATAAAAATCAGCCTCAAAAAAAAAAAAATCAGCCTCAATTGCTCAACCCATTGGAACACTCATTCTAGAATGGAAAATAAAATCAATTAAGACCTTTAAATTGACAATTACTTAAAAATAATTTTAAAAAATTAAAATTGAAAGTATCTTTAAAATGTTATAATTTGGGGGCTGGGAAGGTGGCTCAGTAGTACAGCGCTTGCCTTGCATGCATGAGGCCCTAGGTTCGATTCCTCAGCACCACATAAGCAAAAAGAAAAAAGCTGGAAGTGGCGCTATGGCTCAAGTGGTAGAGCGCTAGCCTTGAGCTGAAGAGCTGAGGGATAGTGCCCAGGCCCAGAGTTCAGGCCCCACAACTGGACCCAAAAAAAAAAAAGTTGTAATTTGGCCCTTTGACACTATTTTCTTCCCATGGCAGAGAACAAGGTGTGTGATGTTAGGTAAATTAAATTGGCAGCTGAGAAAGAGAGCAGCACGTGCTATTCAGGCAAGGGAAAGGTTTCTTTACAGGCCACTTCTGGTCAAGATGGAAGCCCACGCAGCAGGAATAAAAAGGATCCAACCACAGCCAGGCCTGACTTATCCAGGCCAGGGGCAGAAGAAGGTATGGCCACACCGGATGTGGATGTGACCTTAGGGAGGGGGGAGGTGACTGTCTTCAAGTGTGTCCGTTACCCAGGTGACACAGATACTGAGCGGAAACTTAACCAAGAAGAGGAATGAGTCTGCTCTGCCTTCCCAGGTTAGACCTTACATGTGACACATAGCATGTACTCAATGAATGTATCTTAAATACATGACAATTTTAAAAGAAACATTGTCTTGGGCTGGGAATGTGGCTTAGTGGTAGAGTGCTTGCCTAGCACACATGAAGCCCAATACCACATAAACAGAAAAAGCCAGAAGTGACGCCATGGCTCAAGTAGTAGAGTGAGCACAGAAAGGCTCAGGACCAGTGCCAAGGCTCTGAGTTTCAACCCAGGACTGGCAAAAAAAAAAAAAAAAAAAAAAAAGGAAGGAAGGAAAAAAGGAAGGAAGGAAGGAAACAAAGAAACAAAGGGAGGTTTGCAATGGTGTAACTCCTTCCAACAACTAACTCATAGTTGAACACCAGAAATACCAGGACGCTGAAACATGTGCTGTACTGAGGGGAGAGGTAAGGGGAAGCAGAGCAGTGGACAGTGGGCAGATGTGTGGGTACAGTCATAATGTTCAATGTACATATGTGAAAATGGAAGCAGGTCAATTAAGGAGATAGGTGGGGTTGAGAGAGATAAGGGAGAATGATGGAAGAAATGACATGGGTCATGATGGATAGTGTTGAGCTGGGTGCCAGTGGCTCACACCTGTAATCTTAGCTACCCAGGAGGCTGAGATATGAGGATCACAGTTCAAAGCCAACCCAGACAGGAAAGTCCATGATACTCTTATCTCCATAAACTATAAAACAATAAAACAAAAAACAAAAAACACTTGCCAGTGCTCACACCTATAGTTCTAGCAACTCAGGAGGCTGAGCTCTGAGGATCTCCGTTTGAAGCCATCCCAGGCAGAAAAGGCCTAGTGAAACTCTTACCACCAATTAACCACTCAAAACCCAGAAGTGACATTGTGGCTCAAGTGGTAGAGCACTGGCCTTGAGCACAAAGAGGGAGAGTGCTGAGACCCTGAGTTCAAGTCCCACAACCAACAAAAAAAAAATTGGAAGTGAAGCTGTGGTTCAGGAACATGCCCAGGCCCTAAATTCAAGCCCCAAGACTGGATATATTGAATTGAAACTCTTTTGTATACTACTTAAAGATATTTTAAATTTTTCAGTCAACATTTGCAATAAAACCATTCATTAAAAAAAAAAAAAAAAGTACTGCCGGGTGCCAGTGGCTCATGCCTGTAATCCTAGCTACTCAGGAGGCTGAGATGTGAGGATCACGGTTCAAAGCCAGGGCAGAAAAGTCCATGAGACTCTGATCACCAATAAACCACTAGAAACCTGGAAGTGGCGCTGTGGCTCAGGTAGAGCGCTCACCTTGAGCTGAAGAGCTCAGGGACAGCGCCCAGACCGAGTTTAAGCCCCACAACCGACCAAAAAAAAAAAGAGTACTGAGGATATGGCAATTAGCTACCCGATTCAACTAGCTCTGTTCAGAACCACCAGTATTGATGGAGAACCAAGACTCCACCTTCCCGTGTAGGGCAGGCGCCTCACAATCTAAACCACATAATTTCATTTTCCCAGCCATTGCGCTGCAACACCATTTCAGCCAATCAGAGTTAAGGCAATATTTACTGAGAAATTCTAGAAAAGAGGATCTCTTTAGTATTTTGGAAACCCATCTAATCTCTCTACCACATCACTACTCGCACTCAAGACAGGAGGCAGGTAGATCAAAGTCAGTCTGCAGCCACCTGGTAACAAGAGGAGACAAGCTCTGGATGAAGATGCCACTCCCGCAGACCAAAAAAAGAGGAATCTGAGTCCATGTGACACGAAGTCACAGAGTCATAATAACTCCGAAGACTGCCATGCCATTCACATAAGTCAACACTCTATTAGCTAAGCCAGTGTGAGTGGGGTTTGTCTTATTCTAATGGAGCACAAGAAAGGCCTTGGCTTTAGGTAGGAGGAGCAGGAGACAAGAACGAAGCAGCAGGACCCAGAGAAACTGCTGCAGCTCAACTCCTTGCGCCTTAGAACAAGAGAAAGAGGCTCAGGGAATGAGGCTGAAGATGAAGGTAGGCTAGGAGTGGGGAGCCATTTGTGGTTATGCCAACATGCCAAAACACATTGCCTTTATCCTGCAGGTACCGTGGCGAGACAGAATTGCACTGGGGGGAGGGGCAGGGCAAAGGAATGATGGACTTCAAATGTTATTTTAGACTGGTCACGAGAGGGTTAGAAATGGGTCGAACTCGAGGCAGGAAAGAGATTGTGGACACCAGAAAGGTTTTTAGAGTAGGCATATAGAGATGAGAGCAAATCGAAGAGACAAGAGATTTAAGGAAGATAAACCCACACAACTTAGTTTCCTGTTGTCTGTGAAGAGGAAAACAGAGAAAAGAGTCAGGGCTCTGTCTACCTTCCTACCTGAGGAACATATCCGTGTGTGTGTGTGTGTGTGTGTGTGTGTGTGTGTGTGTGTGTGTGTGTGTGTGTGTGTGTGTGTGTGTGTGTGTGTGTGTGTGTGTGTGTGTGTGTGTGTGTGTGTGTGTGTGTGCCAGTCTTGGGGCTTGAACTTAGGGCCTGGGCAATGTCCCTGGGCCTCCTCCCAGCAGTTGGTGGTGGCAGCATTTGCTGTCACAGGGAATACAGATGGAGTTCCATTTTTGACATGTTGAATTTCAGGAGCTGTGGGATGTGCAAGGGTTGTTTGGCAGGTACAGGAATGTCCCACATGGTGTTTTTTAAGTCTTTGGTGGCTTAAAACAACACCAGTTTATTCACATACGAACTGTAGATCTGAAATCTGACTGATCTCGCTGTTCTAAAGTATCTAGGGATCTGCAGGGTTGCCTTTCACGTTCTGAAAGCTTTAGATAAGTCTGTTCTTTCCTTTTCCGGTTTCCAGAAACAACACACATTCATAGGCATGTGGAGCCTTCTTTCATCTCCAAAGCCGAAACTCTGACCGTGTATCTCCCTCGCTGCCCTCTAGCTGCAGCTAGGAAAGGGTCTCACTAGTAAGGGTCTCACTATGCCACCTGGAAAATCCAAGCTCATCTCCCCATTTGAGGGTGCTTACGCTTGATCACATTCACAAAGTCCCTCTTGCCAAGTTGAGGGGATTAGGATGTGATTATCTCTTGGGGCTGTGGGGGGGGGTATTCTTCTGCCTACCTCAATCCACAGTCAATAACACAGGCATAGATAGATTTGGGAGCAAACACAAGTGACATTCCCTGTCATTCCCCAGGGGAAGAGAAAGGTAAGAGTCTGCTAGGAATAGCTGAGGTACTAGGACAGGCCAGAATGCATTGTGCATCTGTCAGTTGGTTTAATAAGAGGAATGGACAGAGCCAGTTCATCTGGTGAAATGATTACATGAGGGTTAATGAATAGAATGTGTACTGCCAACTGATGGGACAGATTTAGAGAGCTGAGTTTGACAATGTTGACAGGAAATCAAGCTCTGGTGTTCTAACTTCCTAGAGATGAAATCGTAGTAAACTATCCCTTGATCTGAAATTTGGCAATGGAGTGAGACTACCTGCTGGCCTCCTGGACTGGGTGTCCATTGACCCTGAGATGTGTACCAGTCTGCGGGCTGTTAAAGGTAATTGAGGTGGGGGATACTTTGAAATATTTAAAATCAATTATCAACTTTTCTTTTTTTGCCAGTACTGGAGCTTGAACTCAGGGTCTGGGCAGTGTCCCTAAGCTTCTTTTGCTCAAGGCTAGTGCTCAATCACTTGAGCTTTTTCTGGCTTTTTCTGTTTATGTGGTACTGGGGAATCAAACCCAGGGCTTCATGCATGCTAGACAAGTACTCTACCACTAAGCCACATTCCCAGTCCAATTAGCAACATTTTAATGATTAAATTTTTCACATAAGAACTCATCTCTCTCTCTCTCTCTCTCTCTCTCTCTCTCTCTCTCTCTCTCTCTCTCTCTCTCTCTCTCTCTCTCTCTCTCTCTCTCTCTCTCTCTCTCTCTCTCTCTCACACACACACACACACACACACACACACACACACACACTTTCTTTCTCTCTTGATCTTACTATGTAGCTCAGGGTGACTTCAATTTCACACAATCCTCCTGCCTCAGACTCCCAGATGCTGGGATTACATGAATGTACCACCATGCCTGTATTAATTTACACCTCCTCGTGGAAAAAGCATCACATCTGACCCCAATGGACCAGTATTCTCAATTGTGAATTGTAAATGTGTGTATTCTATTCACCGCAATCACACCAGCCTGAAAAGACCAAACACCCTGGTCATCATTCTCTACCACAGAGTCACAATTCCCACCTACAAGGGCAAGGTTGTGACAACCCTGCCCCAGAGAACTCAGTTCCCAGATAGCATGTACACAAACTCTGAGACTGAGTTCCCATCCAATACTGCTCCTCCACTGCTGCTATGCCATCTCAGCCCCGCCTCTGCCCCTGCTCTTCCTCCTCTTGTTTCTTCTTCTTCCTCTTCTTCCTTCTCTTCTTTATCTTCTTCCTCCTCCCCCTCTTCTTCCTTCCTCCTCCTCCCCCTGCCCCCTTCCTCCCGCTCCTCCTCCTCCTCCTCCTCCTCCTCCTCCTCCTCCTCCTCCTCCTTCTCCTCCTCCTCCTCCTCTTCTTCTTCTTCTTCTTCTTCTTCTTCTTCTTCTTCTTCTTCTTCTTCTTCTTCTTCTTCTTCTTCTTCTTCTTCTCTCCTTTCTTCTTCTTCTTCTCCTTTCTTCTTCTTCTTCCTCTTCCTCCTCTTCTTCCTCTTCCTCTTCCCCCTCCTCCTCCCCCTCCTCCTCCTTTCTTCCTCCTCCTCTTCCCCCTCCTCCTCCTCCTCTTCTCTTTCTCCTTCTCCTTCTCCTCCTCCTTCTCATCTTTTTGTCTCCCCTCCTTTCCTTCTCCTCTACCTCCTTCTTCTAAGAGGAAAGTGGTAGACCTAAATCAAACCAGGAAAGGAAAGTTGAGAAACAGGTCAGCCTAGACAGGGCTGCCTGAGCCAGTTCCACAACATGCTCACACAGGCTTCCCTGCATCCCGAATGAAAGAAATGTGGACTCATATCACACCTCTACTTTCTTTTCCTAGTCCCTATTATCTGCCACCTCCATAACCCCCGTGACCTCCATCAACCCTGTGACCCACACATGCATAGTCACTCATGCCCATAACATGCACTTCCCCAGCTAGTAGCCTCCAATGGCCGACATTTCCACCTGCCCAAACCTCCTCCCTTTTCTCCAGAGTATTACTCCCCGCCCATATGGCCAAGTATTTTCCTTTCCCTTTTCTTTTGTGGTACCTTCAACTCCACTAAACATACATAGTGATAAACTTTAGGCAAAGTTTACAAAGCTCAAAAAACTGAAAATCTGCAATGAATAAAATGCAAACACTGATATTTTAGTACTCTTGGACTACCATACAACAATCATTGTGTCTGGTAGAGTGGCATGCCTAGAGTCCCAGCCACTAGGAAGGCTGAAGTAGGAGGGATAGCTTGAGCCCAGGAGTTCCAGGCCAGCCTAGGCAACAGGAAATAAATAAATAAAAGGAAAAAACCAGCCATCTATTTGCAACATCCTCCTCACATAGCAAAAAAAGGGGGCATTGTGAAGTCCCATTTTTTTACTTATTTTTATTGCAAAGGTGATGTACAGAGGAATTACAGTTACAAAAATCAGATGATGAATACATTTCTTTTTCAACATTGTCACCTCTTCCCTCGTTTTCTCCATTTTTCCCCCACCCAGCTCCCCTCCCCCATATGAGTTGTATAGTTCATTTTCAACACAATGTCTAATGGGTATCACTGCTGCATTAGTTCACCCTTTGTCCCATCATTTCTGCACTCTTCCCTTTCCTTCCCCCAAACAGATAAACTTACACATAAGACAAAAAGAACAAAAATAAAAAACAGTGACAAAGAGAGAATAAAATAACAAAAACTATTGTTTCCACTTCTTGGAGTTCATTTCAATAAACATCATTTTATATGATCATATACACATAACTATTGAGCCTTTGTGATCCTCTCCTAAGAATATCCTCCTTTGGTCTGACTGTGTGAATATTTAGAGTCCTATTTAATTTATCATGTCCAAGTATAATTTTTTGTCTTTTACCATCCATTGTGTTTACTTGTAGAGTTATAGGTACATTTTAATAACTACAAATGAGGGAAAACATCCAACCTAGGTTTCTTTGGGTCTGGCTTACTTTGCTTAATATAATTTTTTCCAAGTATTTCCATTTCCTTACAAATAAGACAATATCATTCTTTCTGATGGAAGCATATAATTCCATTGTGTGTGTGTGTGTATCACATATTCTTGATCTATTCATTCACTGATAAACATCTGGGTTGATTCCATATCTTGAATATGGTAAACAATGCTGCAATGAGCATAGCTGTGCTGGTAGCTTTAGTGTGGCTTGCAGCAGTTTGTGTTCTATTGGATAAATGCCCAAAAGTGGAACTACTGGTTCATAGGGAAGCTCTGGGGCTTGAACTCAGGGCCTGAGCACTGCCTCCTCCCTTTTTTTATGTTAGCACTCTACCCTCTTGAGCCACAGCTTTTGGCTTTTTTTGGTGTTTAACTGGAGAGAAGAGTTTGATTAGCTTTCCTGCCCAGGCTGGTTCTGAACTTTGATCCTCAGATCTTAGCCTCCTGAGTAGCTAGGATTGCAAGTGTGAGCCACCAGCCCCATCCCCCCTCCCTTAATAAGTCAATAATCCCATTCCAAGAGCTCTACCTCTAACTCAATCATCACCTAAGGGTCCTATCCCCTCATGTCATCCCACAGCAGAAGGGGGTTGGGGGTAAGCATGTGAATTTGGGAATGAGGAACACAAACATTCACTGGATGTACCTGTTAAGGATTTTAGTCTCCTGAAAGAAAAACTTGCTAAATGAGATGGCAAATCAAATGTATTTATTCATCAAGCGACCTGGGGTCAAATGAGTAGCCACTGGACAATTTATCGAGCTCTACTCTCAGGCTTTCATCTCGTGCCCAAGTTGTACAAAGAGAAAAACCACTGGGTTCCTCTTTGCTAATCTTCCTTTATCTGCACATAAAGCTTGACGGGCCATTCTTGTCTGAAAGCTTGCTGTTCTCATTAGCAGCATGCTCCTATTCAGAGGCACTTTTCCCTTCCCTTCCCTTCCCTTGAATTATTGCTTCCTCTCTTAACTTTCAGAATTATAATTGTGTCTTCTACAGGAAAGTATGTCTTCTACACATGGGTCACAACCTATATTTCTAACACTCTGTCTTCTTTCTTCTATTCCTGATAAACTTTATAAGATATAAGCATTTTTTTTTTGGTCAGTCATGGGGCCTGAACTCTGGGGCTGGGCGCTGTCCCTCAGCTCTTCAGCTTAAGGGTAGTGCTCTACCACCTGAGCCACAGCGCCACTTTGGCTTTTTCTGCTTATGTGGTGCTGAGGAATTGAACCCAGGGCCTCATGCATGCAAGGCAAGTATTCTACCACTGAACCACCTTCCCAGCCCCATAAGCTTTTTTAAAAGAACATTGCTTAAAGGATTGGAAAGGTTGGTTATTGTTTGGTGGTGGTCATGGTGATTTACTTAGCCTAATCAGCAACAATATGTTATTAAGGGGAAGCAGAAGTTTAAAAAAAAAAAAACAATGAAATCCAAATCCCACCACCCTCACATATTATTTCCATTTTTTCATTTAGCTTTACAAGTGTACACATAATAAATGTTTGTTAAGATTTTAATGTGTACAGCCACAGTGATAGATGGACAGGATACAACATCTAGCAAAACAGAAATGGTCCCTGCTCTTCTGGAGTTGAGAATTTAGTGGAGAAAACAAATATTATTGCCAGGCACCTGTGGCTCGTGCCTGTAATCCTAGCCATTCAGAAGACTGAGATCTGAAGAATGAGGTTCAAAGTTATCCCAGGCAGGAAAGGAGATTCCTGAGAGTCTTATCTCTGATTAACCACCAGAAAGCCAGAAGTGGAGCTGTGGCTCAAAGTGATAGAGTGTTAGCGTTGGGCACAAAAGCTCAGGGACAGTGCCCAGGCTCTGAGTTCAAAGCCAGGAATGGCAGAGAGAGAGAGAGAGAGAGAGAGAGAGAGAGAGAGAGAGAGAGAGAGAGAGAGAGAGAGAGAGAGAGAGAGAGAGAGAGAGAGAGAGAGAGAGAGAGAGAGAGAGAGAGAGAGAGAGAGAGGTTATTAACAGCCAATCTGAGTTAGCTGTTCTACCATGGAGACCACCAGCTGTCCCCATGCCCATTCACTCCAATTACAATGACAGAGGGCCTTCAGGTTCACGGTGGGGAAGGAGGCAGATGGCAGCCAAAATAAAGACTGCTTTTCCCAGTCTCTCTTACAGCTAAGTGTAGACAAGTAACCAAGTTCAAATCAATGGAGGGGACCACAGGAGACCAAAGAGGCAGCAGAATCCAAGCCTTCCTTAGGACTATTTCCAGCTAATTTATTTGCAAAAGGAGAGTGACTCTTTCTGACTGCTGGTTTCTGTACATGGCCCCTCATCCTCAACTCTTGGCCTAGAACAAAAATGGAGCTCCACTGACACATCCTGGGCTAGTATACTACTCATCATAGTTTCCCTACATTTGGTCCACACATCTATAAATATTCCTCCTATGAAATTCTCCTGAGCTCTTAATTTCTGTGTGCCATCTATTTTTCTGCTGGGACCCTTAATGACACCTACTTTGATAACACATTCTGTTCAAATGCAAGTGGCCATGTTTAAATCTTAGACACCTTCTATAAGAAGAACTGAATGCAAGGCCATACTAACGCTACTAGCACACTATGTTTATTGCAGCATTATTCTCCATAGCTAAGATATGGAAACAACCTAGATGCCCCTCAGTAGATGAATGGATCAAGAAAATGTGATATAGATATAGATATAGATATAGATATAGATATAGATATAGATATAGATACATATATATGCCTCCATCAGGAAGAATGACACTGCCTCATTTGTTAGGAAATGGGAAAAAATTATACTAAGTGAAGTAAGCCAGACCCAAAGAAACATAGGTCCCATAGTTTCCCTTATTTGCAATAACTAGTATACGTCTAGGATAACCTTACCAGACAAGTAGAAAAGGTCAAAAGCTATGCACAAGATCAATAGAAAGCCCATGGATTGGGAGAAGATCTTCACTAGCCATACAACAGACAAGGGTCTCATATCTAAAATATACAGGGAACTTAAAAAATTAAATCCCCAGAAGTGGCGCTGTGGCTCAAGTGGTAGAGCGCTAGCCTTGAGCTGAAGTCCCAGAGTTCAAGACCCACGACCGACCAAAAAACAAAAAAAGAAAACATAAAAAAAAATTAAATCCCCCAACAACAAATCTTCAAAGAAACAACTGCCCAATAAATAAGTGGGCTAAAGACTTAAAGAGAAACTCCTCTGAAGAGGAAAGAAGGATGGCCAATACACACATGAAGAAATGATCAACCTCTCTAGCCATAAAAGAAAGGCAAATCAAAACAACATTGAGATATCACCTCACCCCAGTTAGAATGGCTATACTTAAGAACTCTAATAACAACAGATGCTGGAGAGGATGTGGACAGAAGGGAACCTTACTGCATTGTTGGTGGGAGTGTAAACTTGTTCAACCACTTTGGAAAACACTATGGAGGTTCCTCAAAAGACTCCACATAGAGCTCCCCTATGACTCAGTAATCCTACTTTTGGGCATTTACCCAAATGATCACAAACAAGGCCATACTAAAGCTACCAGCATGATTATGTTTATTGCAGCATTATTTACCATAGCTAAGATATGGAACCAACCCAGATGCCCCTCAGTAGATGAATGGATCAAGAAAATGTGGTATATATACACAATGGAATTCTATGCCTCCATCAGAAAGAATGACATTGCCCCATTTGTTAGGAAATGGAAAGACTTGGAAAAAATTATATTAAATGAAGTAAGCCAGGCCCAAAGAAACATAGGTCCCATGGTTTCCCTTATTTGCAATAACTAGTATATGTCTGAGTCAAGCAGAAAAGGTCAGATAAGCTGATGTTAGGGGAATGAACCCTCCCTAAGATAAGTATTCAAATGTTTTTTTGTTTTTTTTCCTTTCATGCAATCATTTCTAACATATTTATAAGATGATTTCTTTGTTGCTTCGTATGTCTCTCCCCCATGGAATAACCTATGCTTTCACTGTATTTGATGTTAGTATAATTTGTGGAGGGGAAGGGAAAAAACAAATCGTTTAACTAGGGATACAGGTGGACCCATTGCAACAATGAGATGTACAAGTCGTTATGTGTAAAATGAACTTTACAACTTTGGTGGGGGGTGGGGGGAGTATCGGGTGGTGGGAGGGGGGGATAATGGAAAGGGATGGGAAGGGGAAACAAAGAGGAGGCAACAATGCTTGATAAGAAATGTACTCGTTATCTTGTCCATGTAATTGTAACTCCTCTGTACGGTATTCTCACAAAAAAAAAAAAGCTATGCACATATGACCATATAGGATGGTGCTAAGCGAAATCAACCCCAAGATAGAAACACAAGAGGTTTTATCTTTGTTGCTTTTGTTTTTAAACACAAGAGGTTTTATCTTTGTTGCTGTTGTTTTTAATGTACTTATAATGTACTATGTGATTTCTTTTGTTTCTTTTATATGTTCTTCCCTGTGGTATAACCCCTGTTTTTATTGTATTTGATTCCAGTACCCTGCATCTTGTATATACATTTTTCTAATTTGGGGAGGATAAGGGAAATGCTGAAACAAGGATACAGGTTGACCCATTGTAACAATGAGATGTACAAGGCACTATGTTAAAAAAAGAACTCTACAACTTGGCGGGGGGGGGGGGGAGGAAGGAATTGGGGAGGTAGGGAGGGAAGGGATGGCTGGGGAAAAACAAAGGAGGGGGTAACAATGCTCCATAGGAAATGTCCTCATTACCTTACTCATGTAACTGTAACCATTCTGTACAGTATCTTTACAATAAAAATATATAAAAATTAAAAATTAAAAAAGAACTGACTGATGCCTTTATAGTTATCACTGGCACAAATGGTTACCTTTGTATTTTTAGTTCCAAATGTTCCATGTGATTTACATATATGTGTAATGGTAAGGCCTGAAATATTCTTTTCCACTGAATCACTACTTGGTTTACTTTTTTAAATCCTCTCTAATTCAAGGCTCACCAGTCTGGCAATCCCCCTAGGACAAGACTGAGTTTCCTCCTCACACCCTCTGCATCAAGCCCAGCACCCAGCATGGAACTAAGAACAGACATTAAAAGAAAGAAATATGGAATGCCTCAGGAATCCTCCTGTCATCCTTGTGCAGGGGCCATGCTAATCTTCTCTATTTTGTTCCAATTTTAGTACATGTGCTGCTGAAGTGAGCACCAGAACAGATATTTTGAATAGATGGAGTATACTATTTATAATGGAACTCAGGTTTCAGGAAACAAAGATCATTCACACAGTGCTCGCCCATCTAAACACAGCCCAGTCCATCTGTTACTGGAGTCCTAGGCCAAAGGCTTGGTTCTGAGGTTGCCCAATTGACCCAAAAGGAGTCAAGTGGTAGTGAATACAGACAAGAAATGTTTTCTCAGTGTGGTTAGACTTGGGAGACAGATCTAACTGCTGGCTTTAGGAATCAACAATAGCTTAGGAGTTTATTTGTTTGTTTGTTTGTTTGTTTTTAAAAAAAGGAAGGAATGAAAGCAAAATCAAGGAGTATTCCATATCTAACACTCTTGGCCAGGTTATGGTCTTGTTCATCACCCTGGACTAATAGAGTTGAGTTTTGATGCCAAGGAAATCACCACTGGTTTAGTTGCAGTTTCAATTCCTTCATGGGATGTTTATCTATCAGAGCTATGGTCCTAGAATTTAAAATAACTGAGGGAAAGAATAATTGAAGAAAGGTACGTGTGTGTTTGAGAGAGAGAGAGAGAGAGAAAGAGAGAGAGAGAGAGAGAAGGGAAGGAGGAGGGAGGGAGGGAGAAAGGAAAAGAGGAGAAAGAGAAAGAAAGAGAAAGAGAGAGGGGGGAGTTTGTTAGGTCAAACATTTGGGTCCTCCTTCAACACTCTAAAGCCTAAGCCATGACTGACAGGGAAGGCCAAGGCTCTTACTGCTTAGTCACCATGGTTGTATAATGTGAACCAAAAATTAGAAATTAACCCAAATCCTCATTCCATTTTGAGGTAAATTTTTATTCCTGGAGAACAGGGGATCAGTAGAAATGTAACAGGAATCCTTCAACTTGACACCCCACTGACAAGACAATTGAAACATAGGAGACATAAACCAGTTTTTCTTTGCATTGAAAGTAAGCTGAAGTAGTTAAGGCATGAAGGTTTAAGTGGGATAATTTTCTCAGAGGAAAAGAAGTGGAAAAGAAGTGCTCATCTTTGACTTTTTAAGAACAGTAGAACAGAATGGTGCATACCTGTGAGCCCAGAACTAGTCAGTCTGCTGCAAGCAGGAAGCAGGAAGATCAGCAGTTTGAGTCCAGCCTGAACTATAGAAAAAGACTGTGTCCAAAAGAAGAAAACCTGCAAACTGGTGGTTCACGCCTGTAATCCTAGCTCCTCAGGAGGCTGATAGCTGAGCATGAATGGTCACAGCCAGCCCAGGCAAGGAAAGTCTACTTTTTTGTTATCTGGGTTTTTTGTTTGTTCAGTCATGGGGCCTGAACCCAGGGCCTGGGCACTGTCTCTGAGCTTCACTCTACCACTTTGTGCCACAGCTCCAGTTTCCGTTTGAGCCACAACTCCACTTCTGGTTTTCTGGTGGTTAATTGGTGATAGGAGTTTCACAGACTTTCCTGCTGAGGTTAGAGCTGAACCATGATCCTCAGATCTCAACCTCCTGAGTAGCTAAGATTACAGGCGTGAGACACCAGTATCCGGTCTGTTCAACTCTTTCACCCATTTTGAAATCAAGGTGTTTGATTTTTATTTATTTATTTATTGGTGGTTGTGGGGTCTGAATTCTGGGCCTGGGCCTATCCCTCAGCTCTTCAGCTCAAGGCTAGCGCTCTACGACTTGAGCCACAGCGCCACTTCCGGCTTTTTTCTGCTTATATGGTGTTGAGGCATCGAACCCAGGGCTTCATGCACTCTACCACTGAGCCAACTTCCCAGCCCCTGCCCTGCATCTTGCATATACATTTTTCTAATTTGAGGAGAGGAAGGGAAATAACAAAATGCTGAAATAAGGATACAAGATGACCCATTGTAACAACAAGATGTACAAGACACTATGTTGAAAAAGAACTTTACAACTTGGGCAGGGGAGGGAGGAGTTGGGGAGGTGGGGAGAAAAGGGATGGTAGGGGGAAAAGAAGGGGTAACAATGCTTGATAGAAAATGGACTCATGGGGCTGGGAAGGTGGCTCAGTGGTAGAGCGCTTGCCTTGCATGCATGAGGCCCTGGGTTCGATTCCTCAGCACCACATAAGCACAAAGAAAAAAGCCGGAATTGGCGCTGTGGCTCAAGTGGTAGAGTGCTAGCCTTGAGCTGAAGAGCTGAGGGACAGCGCCCAGGCGGAGTTCAGGCCCCACGACCGGACCCCCCCAAAAAAAAGAAAGAAAGAAAATGGACTCATTACCTTGCTCGTGTAACTGTAACCCTTCTGTACAGTATCTTAATAATAAAAAGTATTTTTTAAACCTTTAAAAACAAAAAGAATGTAGATACCAAGCCCAGAGAAACGTTATCACTTAGAGGGGCCCAGAGTACTTTTACATTTGTGGACCCCTTCCTCTATTAAAAAATTAAAGACAGGCACCAGTGGCTCATACCTGTAATCTTAGCTATTCAGGAAGCTGAAATCTGAGGGCTGTGGTTCAAAGTCAGCTTGTGGGGAGGGACTGGGAATGTGGTTTAGTGGTAGAATGCTTGCCTAGCATGTCTGAAGCCCTGGGTTCAATTTCTCAGTACCACATAAACAGATAAAGCCAGAAGTGGCGCTGTGGCTCAAGTGGTAGAGTGCTAGCCTTGAGCTGAAGAGCTGAGGGACAGCACCCAGGCCCAGAGTTCAAGCCCCATGATCAAAAAAAAAAAAAAAAGCTCAAGAACCTCGAGCTCAGGACCTGAGCTCAAGCCTGAGGACCAACACCAAAAACAACAGCAACAAAACTGTTTAAATTGTATTTTATAACCAGATTGGTATGATGATGAATAGTATCCAGATTGGGCTTATTGTATATTTTGTTATTGTATTGTATGTATATTTTTATTTACTTGTTTGTTGGTTTGTTTTTGAGGTTAGGTCTTACTATGTAGCCCAAGCTATCTTTAATTCCGGAACTAATTGAATTCCTCCACCTCTGTTTTTCGAGGAGTTAGAATTCAAAAGCAGGTCTCTATAGTGAGACATTGTTAAAATAAAGATTTTAAGAAAAATTTAAATCACGACATTTTTGAGGGCCATGGGCCCTAAAAGCAGGGCCAGAGGATGTGGTTCAGGGGAAGAGCACTTGCTTAGCATCGTGAGACCCTAAGTTCCACCCCCATTTCTGAAAAATAAATAAGTAAAAGAGGAAGGAAGGGAATTCCGTTGAAAGCCATGAGAAAATCTAGAAGGTAATGAAGGAAGGGCTAGAATCTGAAATGTGCCAACTTCTGAGATGTGGCAGCAGTATAGCTGTGAAGCAGTTAGCACTCTCTCAGGTGTCACTGAGAGTCCTCACGCTCAGCTCACCAACCAATAACTAAGAAGTCCAGAGCACGGCAGGACCTGAGATTGGCTGAGTTCATGACTCACCAGTCAGTGTCTTCCATCCAGGTTCCAATTTTCAGACTTAAGGCTTAACCACTCCTTTGACCACAGCAGGGGCTGCTTCCCACCTCAGACAGCATCAGCTCAATGTGAGCAGAAATAGTGGGGGGGGGGGGGGGCAACATCCCATCTTATTTAAATCCAGGGAGATGGCCAAGGAACTTTAGTTCTTCCTTATAATTGAGCCAGCTTCAGTCACCTACCCAACCTGGACGACACCCACCATGCTAGCAAATCAAAGCCCATGCCAAAGTAGGGTACAGTATGTGCCAGAGCAAAATCAGAGAATACGGAGTGTGGGAGGGGCCATTCCACAGCCCTTGAGACCTTTCAGCAAAGTTAAGGGGTGGGGGGGAATCTTTTAAAAATCTAAGGGAAAATCTCAATGACAGGATTGTGCACCACATCTCCCCACCCCTCCCCTTCAGTCAGAGGTGAAATGGGGAAAGATGTCTACGGGCCCTACCTCAAACATTAATGAAAGAGAATGCCACAGGGATTCTCAGAGACCTTCATTTGCTGTGGGGAGAGGGTTCACAAATCCTCACAGTTGAGTGGCACAGGCTGGGATGGTGTCCAGTGATGTTCTTCTTACCTGACTCATGTAAATGTAACCCCTCTTTATGTCTCACTAAAATAACAATAAAAAAAATTTTTTAACTTAGAGGCTCTCTAATGATGTGATATCATCAACTCACATTGTAAAATACAATGTGAGCCTTCATCCTAGTTAGCAGAACATTGTATGAAAATAGTTCTGCATCTCTACCTGGCCTTTTTTTTTCTGCCAGTCCTGGTGCTTGAACTCAGAGCCTGGAGACTGTCCCTGAATTCTTTTGCTCAAGGCTAGCACTCTACCACTTGACCCACAGCACCACTCCAGTTTTTTCTGTTTACGTGGTACTGAAGAATTGAACCCATGCATCTTAGGTAAGCATTCTACCAATAAGCCACCTTTCCAGTCCATCCACCTGACTTCCTAAGTCATCATTTCTCTTTCCTCCACATCCAATTCTCCTCTGTCTCTTTCACCAAGCTCTAGAGCTTCGAAGCTCCCCCACCCCTTCATAAAACAGTACTGAAGGGACCAGTGCTTGCTTCTCTCATTATCTGTATCTACATACATTCCCTCGTAGGTTTGTGCAACCTCCAAGTGTTTATCTCCAGCCCAGAACTTTCTCCTGAATTTAAGGCTCATATATTCATTGCCATTCTAACGTCTCCACTTGGGTATCTAGTAATAGATATTTCAAAATAATCTGGTTTTGGGGATTGTTATCTTTTCCTTTGCCTCCCAAAATCTACCTGAACCTTGTTTCCCGAGCTCAAGTCATAGATAGCAACTTCATCTTTCCTTTTGTTTAACCAAAAAAGTTGGAATCAGGCCTGTAATCCTAGCTTTTCCGGAGACTGAGATCTTAGGATCACAGTTTGAAGACAGCCTAGGCAGAAAGTCCTCATGAGACTCATCTCCAATTAACCCTCAAAAACTGAAAATGGAGCCATGGCTCCAAGTAGTAGAGCACCAGCCTTGAGCAAAAGAGCTCAGGACAGTGCCCAGGCCCTAGATTCAAGCCCCACAAATGTTAAAAAAAAAAAAAAAAAAAGAAAGAAAGAAAAAAGAAAAAAGAAAAGAAAAGAAAAGAAAAGTTGGACCAACCCCACTTTTGTGCATTTGATACTTTATAGCCAATCCATCAGCCAATGTATTTTGGTCATTGGTATCATTTTCAGTAAATATACAGACCACTCCCCACCACTTCCTCCATGTTTCTCCTGGATTAATTTGTCTTCCCTGTGTGAATCGCCATGGGAAGTCACCCAACTAGAGGCTGCCAGAATATGCTTTTTAAGATGTGAGCTAATGTCATTCTCCTCACAGAAGTCCTATCCCTAATGGTTTTCCATCTCTTTTAGAGCAACAATCACAGTCCTAACAGTGACCTAGCAAAGTAGCAATAAAACTAAATAAATAAACAATACTTCTGAAAAAATATAAATACATGCAAATTAGCTCAATTTATTTTTATTATGACGATGTATGATGGTAAAATTCAAACAAAAAAGCTTTTCTTCAGGATCCCCAGCAATGGCTTCTACAACACATTTGTACTGGCCCTAGAAACAAAGAAAAAAAATACAAGTAAATTTTTTAATGCTACTGTTACTGTTTTAACAACCTTTTATAAGAACTTTGTATTAACAGTAGAATGCCATTTGGGTTGGGTATTTTCTTAAGATGATGAGGATCAAAGCCCATCATGCATATAAGACAAATGTTCTACTACTGGGCTATACCACCAACTCATTTTCTCAGTATTGCAATGAGATAAGATTTTGATTGCCCTTAATTACATGAACAGAGAATGTAGATATATCCCAATTTAAGATGAAGACTTTTACAATTTTTGAAAAGTGACTAATCAGGTTTTCAAATATTATTATTTGTGATGACATAATAACTAAAGAATATCATTACTACACTTTATTTTAAAATAGTCATCTAAGTGGAATATATAGATTTTACTGGTAAGTATATTATGCAAATATTCCAAATTACATGGGTATTCATTGAAACAGGATTTTTTTTGTTTCAGTTCTGGTTTGGGCTTTTTCTAGTGCCAGGGCTTGAACTCAGGTCCTGGGCATTGTCCCTGAGTTTCTTTTGCTCAAGGCTAGCACTTTACTACTTGAGCCACAGTGCTATTTCTGGCTTTTTCTGGTTATGTGGTACTGAGGAATTGAACCCAGGGCATCATGCATGCTAGGCAAGCACTCTACCACTTATCCACATTTGCAGCCCCAGGAGTTATTTTCACAACGACTATATATCCAAGCTAAGTCCCCAAGAAAAATCTTAAAGAGAAATAAAACTATGATTTATGTGATTTTTATCCTGCTAAAGAATTTGCACAGGGCTGGGAATGTGGCTTAATGGTAAAGTGCTTACCTAGCATGCATGAAGCCCTGGGTTCAGTTCCTCAGTACCACATAAACAGAAAAAGCTAGAAGTGGTACTATGGCTCAAGTGGTAGAGAGCACTAACCTTGAGCAAAAGAAGCTTAGGGACAGTGCCCAGGCCCTGAGTTCAAGCCCAGGACTAGAAAAAAAAAACACATAGTATACTACATGGATAGTTACAGAGAATTACTGACTTATGCACCATGAACAATTGATAAACAATAATATTCCCTTACTCTTATCCTTGTATGTTAGAGGAAAACAATGAAATGAAAGATATCTTATATGCAGTTTTTTCTATATTCTACAGATTGAAGAAGTATCAAAATACCTAAAATCAAAATTCTTGAACATTCTAATTTGAATAGCTATTTTTAGAATTCACGAATTGCCTGTTTCAAATTCTAAACACATCTGTTCAGAAGGTTAGGAAAGTATAACATAACTTGTGAACAATACCTTAGGAAATTGTATTCCCTTGAAGGAAAATGGCACAGATGTATTCACTGTCTCTGCAAACAACATACAAAATACAAAGATTACTGGTCATAATTAGGTGATTGAGGGGGTAGTATGTTGTATGCCTCTATGGAATACAGACAACTGACAGAGGCCATTCCAAACCAACCTGTAGGGAAATAATAAATCCTGTACACGGGCTGGGGAGGTGGCTTAGTGGTAGAGTGCTTGCCTAGCATACATGAAGCCCTGAGTTCGATTTCTCGGTACCACACACAAAGAAAAAGCCAGAAGTGAGGCTATGGCTCAAGTGGTAGAGTGCTAGCATTGAGCAAAAGAAGATCAGGGACAGTGCCCAGGCTCTGAGTTCAAGCCCCAGGATGGGCAATAAATAAACAAACAAACAAATAATAAATCCTGGTCTACCCCTGGCTACTATCATCCTGTGGCTTCCTCTGTCCTTCCTCCCCTTCCTGATTCTCCCTACTAGCCTCTCTCTATATTCTTATCTCATACTTCCATGTACTGTCTGTCCACAGGTGGAGTCAGTCTCCACATACTCTCCCATTGAACAATGCATGGATCTACCAGACCAAGATGGGTAGCTAAGGTCATGCTCCAAACCTGTCCTTGCAGACAATCTGTGCCTGACCCTCCCTACACTCAGACTCCACCAGAGATTCCACCCACTGGATGGGCATGGAAACAGAAATGCCAGGCAAGACCCAAGATGCCAGCAGGGGAATGGACAGCAAAGAACGAAGAGTCCATCCTGTAGGGAAGCACACACTCCATTGTCTCATCAGACTTCACTTATTAAAACACACTTAAAGACAGAGTTAAGAAGAATTGCAAGTCTATAATCACAAAACACTCAACTCTCTGGTAATGAAGCCCACCCTGTGATATTAGTGGGACATTTGACAGGACATTCAATGTGTCTTGTGGATTTGAGAAAGAAATTGAGATAAACTGCTAGATTTCAACCTTAGAGGCTGCTGAACTGTTTAACAGCTCAGATGAGGAGCTCTAATCTTGCCTGCTAAGTAGACCTTTTTGTTAAGGGTTTGTCTGTCTTGGAAGGTCCTACTTAGTCTTACTTCTCAGTCTCTGGTGGGGAGTTAGAGAAGAGAAAAACAAGGCAAAGACAGGAAAATGAAGGACATAAGCCCTTCTCAGGACCTATAACCCAAGATACTGATTATGGGGCTGGCAGACTTACTAAATTTAAGATGCCTTGAACTAACCACTTATCTATGCATAAATGCAGTTTTTAAAGGAATGGGGGCGTGAAAAGTGGTAGGATTGTGGGTAATTTTTATTTTATTTTGCTCATCCATATTTTCTCAATATTATATACTAAAGATATATGACTTTCATAATAATAATAAAATAAAAAGGAATGTTATGTTTAAAGGATATTTTAATAACTTTCCTTTTTATTATTTGCTATAATATATATGTATGTATATATATATATATATATATATATATATATATATTCATTCAAAGGTCTCTTGTTATGTTAAAACTTCTTAAATCAGCCAGGCACTGATAGCTCATGCCTATAATCATACCTACTCTGGGGGCTGAAATCTAAGGATCCCAGTTTGAAACCAGCCCAGACAAGAAAGTCTGTGAGACTCTGTTTACTAAACTACCAAAAGAGCCAGAAGTGGAGCTGTGTCTGAAGTTGTTGAGCACTAACCTTGAGCAAAAGAAGCTCAGGAACAGTGCCCAGGTTCCAAGTTCAAGCCCTAGAACCAGCACAAAAACAAACAAAAAAAAAAATTTTTTTTTGTCAGTCTTGGAGCTTGAACTTTGGGCCTGGGCATTGTCCCTGAAATCTTTAGCTCAAGGCAAGCACTCAACCACTTGAGCCACAGTCCCACTTCCAGTTTTCTGATTGTTTTATTGGAAATAAGAGTCTCACAGACTTTCCTGCCTGGGCTGGCTTTGAACTGTAATCCTTAGATCTCAGCCTCCTGAGTAGCTAGGATTTCAGGCATGAGCCACCAGCGCCTGGCTCAAAAAAAACCTTTCTTAAACCGGACACCAGTGGTTCATGCCTGTAATCCTAGCTACTCTGGAGGCTGAGATCTGAGGATCACTGTTGGAAGCCAGCCTGGGCAGGAAAATCCATGAGCCCAATTAACCAGCTAAATGCTGGAAGTAGCACTGTGGCTCAAGTGGTAGAACACAGGAAAATGCCCTAAGACCTAGACCCACATACCGAGCTGTCAAGTGGAATGGAACATTCCAAAATTACATCGAGTTAAATATCCCCAAACCAGAACCTGAAACCTTTCCCTTTTATGTACATTATCTCAGATATTGGCACTTTGCGCTATCCAGTCAACAGCCCTCAAGTGGCTCTTGATTTCACCTAATGTCAGATCTGACACATCAAAAGAGCCAGTACGGGTATATCTTGCTAATTCTGTCTCCCAATATGCTCTTGCAGCTCCTCTCTTTTGTGACCAGAGCTGCCATCTTGGTTTCGCACTCACAATCTCTCACAGGCTTTCTGGCTGCTCTTCCTTCCACCCTAGTTTCCTAGTCAATCCCCACCTCCTTCCATGCAGATACTAGTTGTTCACAAAAAAGGGAAACCTCAGTGGGCGAATATTGTGGGCATGACATCAATGCTCATCACTGTCCCCTTTTCTCAGCTCTTCACCAGCAATTTTCCATAAGCACATTCTGCTCCAACTACCAAAGAGGGAGAAAAAAACCTACTCTCCAAATAAACCATACTCTTTCACTGGATACATTTGCATATGCTGTTTCTTCTCCAGGGACAATCCTCCCCCTCACTTTCTGATGTTCTCAGATTCAAGACTTGAATAGAATACTCCATGAAGACTGATAGCTAGGAGTTTCTCTATCATAGCTAGCTGATAATTGTGTAGCTAAAACTATGTAGCTAAAAGTAATAGCACATAATTCTACTAGGAAATTCTATAACTTATTAGGAACTTAGGATACTTCTTTGTAGATTTGTTTTCCATGACTGTCTTCCCAGTACAGAGTAACTTTTGAGGAAGGAGACTTTACAATCCAAGTTTGAATTCCCAGAACCTAAATCATGACTTGCTCAAATTAGACTCAAACTTATTTCTTTTCTTTTTTCTTTTTTTTTCTTTAGGTCTGAGACCAGACTTGAACGTGGTACCTGCTGCTTTTGCTCATTCACTAACACTACCAAATGAGCCATGCCTCCCATCCCTCAAACTTATTTCTAGAAGGAAGGACTGGAGAGAGAAGAAATCAGGCAGGCTGGGTTGATTCTGACACATCTTAGATCACAGTTAAGTGAAACTTTTACAATTATGTTAATATAATCCCATAGAGATATGTGAAATCATTGTAAAACAGACATTTTTCTTAAAAAAAAAAAAAAAGTAGCTGATGAGAGAAAGCATTCACAGTAGAAAAGTCTTGCATTTGGAGTGGTGGGAAATGAGGACACTCATAATTCTCCAGATGACCACAGGCAAGAACTACAAATACTGGTTTCCTCAATTGTAAAATTGACAGATCAGCAAAATTAGGAATAAAAAGATTTGGCTGGGCACAGGTATCTCACACCTATAATCCTTGCTACTCAGAAGACTGAGATCTGAGGTTCATGATTCAAAGCCAGCTAACAAAGTCCATGAGATTTTTAATTCCAATTAATTATCAAAAAGTCAGAAATGGATCTGTGTCTCAAAATGGTAGAGCACTATCCTTGAGCACAAAAGTTCAAGGACAGCAAGGCATTGGTGGCTTACACCTATAATCCTAGCTACTCAGGAGGCTGAGATCTGAGGATCACGGTTCAAAGCCAGCTCAGGCAGAAAAGTATGTGAGACTCTTATCTCCAATAAATCACTCAGAAAACCAGAAGTGGTGCTGTGGTTCAAGGGGTAGAGTGTTAGCCTTGAGCTGAAGAACTGAGGAATAGCGCCCAGGCCCAAAGTTCAAGCCCCATGACCAAAAAACAAACAAACAAACAAACAAAAGGGGTAATGCTTAAAAAAAAAAAATTCAGCCAGGCACCAGTGGCTCATGCCTGCAATGCTAGAAATCTGAGGATCAGTTTAAAATTAGCCCAGGCAGACAAATCCAAGAGATTCTTGTCTCCAATCAACCAGCAAAAACTAGAACAGGAGATGTGGCTCAAGTGGTAGAGCACTAGCTTAGGGAAGCACTCAGGCCTTGAATTCAAGCCCCCATATGGACACACACACACACACACACACACACACACACACACACACACACACAGGACATCTAGAACCAAGGGTAAAACGTAAACTACTCATCTGACAGAGGCAAAAACTTTAACATCTGCACAACCACGCCAAAATAAATTGTAAAATGCTTAAACTATTAAAACTGTAGGTGGAAATGAAAAATTATTACCAAAAAAGCAATTTTCAGTGCACTTAATTTTCAAACTTGCTCATAAAGAATTTTTTTTATTTTACCAATAAAATAAACTGAATGCTTACTTACCTCCTTTCAGAGCTCTGCAAAACGAATACTCATCATCAGATCCTCTACAAATAACTTCGGTACGTTTGGGCAATTCCATGGAGTTGACAGATAAATAGATATTGAGATACAACTTTTTTAAGTCTCTCCCTTAGAAAGAAAAATTCCATTCATCACTCAAATAAGAGATTCTTCTACACAAAATATTTATTGTAGGCTAAATAATTGTCCTGTACTTTCCCTACATTATTTCGTTGTCACAACTATCCATGAGGTTGGTAGCATTATTCCTGTTCTGCAGATGAGAAAACTGAACTGCCGCGAGGGTAACTGTGGGCAAATAGAACACTCCACCGTCAGAATTGGATATGACAGCTTCAAACTTGATGAAGAAAAATATCAAAGTCACAAAAATTTTAGTTCTAGTTAGTTCTTCTAGAACTAACTGTTTTTGTTTTTTGCAATTCCTGGGGCTTGAACTCAGGATCTGGGCACTGTTCTTGAGCCTCTCTGTGCTCAAGGCTAGCACTCTACCACTTGAGCCACAGCACCACATCCATCTTTTTCTGTTAATGTGGTACTGAGGAATTGAACCCAGGGCATGCTAGCAAGAACTGTACCACTAAGCCATATTCCCAGCCCAAAAGCAAAGAGCTTTTATTTTTTTTTAAATTAAGAATAAAATTGAATTGAAAGCTATATGAAATATATAGCTTTAAAAGTGAACAAGTGAGGGGCTGGGAAGGTGGCTCGGTGGTAGAGCACTTGCCTTGCATGCATGAGGCCCTGGGTTCGATTCCTCAGCACCACATAAGAAAAAAGAAAAAAGCCGGAAGTGGCACTGTGGCTCAAGTGGTAGAGCACTAGCCTTGAGCTGAAGAGCGGAGGGACAGCGCCCAGGCCCAGAGTTCAGGCCCCATGACCAGAACCAAAAAAAAAAAAGTGAGCAAGTGAGGGAGGAGTGTAGTTGTGGAGGTGGGAGGGAAGGGATGGTAGGTGAAAAACAAAGGAGGAGGCAACAATGCTTGATAAGAAACATACTCATTACCTTGCTCATGTAACTGTAACCCCTCTGTACAGAAGTTTCACAATAAAAAACTTATTAAAAATAAAAATAAAAATAAAATAAAATAAATAAACAACTACTAGGGGCTCATGTCTATAATCCTAGCTACTCAGAAGACTGAGATCAGAGGATCCTGGCTCAAGACTGATCTCAAGACTGAGATCAGAGGATCCTGGTAAGGCAGAAAAGCCTGTGAGATTTTTTTTATTTTTATTTTTGCTGATCCTGGGGCTTGAATTCTGGGCCTGGGCAATGTCCCTGAGCTTCTTTTTGCTCAAGGTTAACACTCTACCACTTGAACCACAATGCCACCTCTGGCTTTTTCTGAGTAGTTTATTGGAGATAAGAGTCTCAGAGACTTTTCTGCCACGGCTGGCTTTGAATCATGATCCTCAGATCTCAGCCTCCTGAGTAGCGAGGATTACAGGCCTGAGCTACCGGCGCCTGGCTCCTGAGATTCTTATGTATAATTATCCAACAAGAAGCCAGAAATGGAGCTGTGGTACAAGGGGTAGAGCACCAACCTTGAATGAAAAAGGCAAGCAAGATTACCAAACCTTGAGTTTAAGCTTTAGTACTGGTATAAATTTGCTTTTCTTCATGACATTCCTATTATAATTAATATAGAAATTTAAAAGAAATATTTTTTCTGAACTCTTCCAAGTTACTCATTTGACTCAAAGGGAAAAAAATCTAAAATGTTATTGTTTATTTATTTACTTACTTATTTTGCCAGGCCTGGGCCTTGAATTCTAGGACTGGGCCCTGTCCCTAAGCTCCTTTTTCTGTGATTATTTAGAGATAAGTGTTTCACAGGGCTGGGAAGGTGGCTTAGTGGTAGAGCGCTTGCCTTGCATGCATGAGGCCCTGGGTTTGATTCCTCAGCACCACATATGCAGAAAAAGCTAGAAGTGGCGCTGTGGCTCAACTGATAGAGCGCTAGCCTTGAGCTGAAGAGCTGAGGGACAGTGCCCAGGCTTTCAGGCCCTACAACCAAAAAAAAGAAAGAAAGAAAGGGAGGGAGGGAGGGAAGGAAGGAGGAAAGAAAGAAAGAAAGAAAGAAAGAAAGAAAGAAAGAAAGAAAGAAAGAAAGAAAGAAAGAAAGAAAGAAAGAAAGAAAGAAAAGAGTTTCACAGACTTTCCTGCCCAGGCTGGATTTAAACTGCAGTCCTCAGATCTCAGCGCCCTGAGTAGCTAAGATTACAGGTATGAGCCATCAGCACCTGGCTCTACCTTTTTTTTTTTTTTTTTTTTTGTCGGTCGTGGGGCTTGAACTCTGGGCCTGGGAGCTGTCCCTCAGCTCTTCAGCTCAAGGCGAGCGCTCTACCACTTGAGCTACAGTGCCACTTCGGTTTTCTGGTGGTTTATTGGAGATAGGAGTCTCACAGTCTCTCCTGCCCGGGCTGGCTTTGAACCGCGATCCTCAGATCTCAGCCTCCTGAGTAGCTAGGATTACAGGCGTGAGCCACCAGCGCCCGGCTCTACCATTTTTTAATAGTATAAACAGTATTTTTTTAATGATTAATTCTTTTGTTACTGAATGAATTAGTGCAGGTTATATTTAGTGACAGTTTATATTTAGTGATGACTAAAGTATTTATGGTGGCCATGGAGGTATGCTATCCAAACTTCTTTGAAAAACAAACTGTTTTGAAGAGTATCTGGCAGACGGACCATCTGCCTCACCTTCAGATACATCTTCTTCTCACCCATAGGCCACATTCCTACAGGATGCTCCTGAAATGATGCACACAAGGGTACTCCAGCCAGCAACTCCTGTCTTCATGGAATCTTATGACACGCAATCTTTACTCAGGCTTCCCAGTGACCTGCTGAGAGTGTCTGAGAATCTCTCCAGGATGCATTTCAGTCTAATGATGGTCCTACCTAATTCTTCTTCCTTCTATTTCACATTTCTTTTCCTTCTCCTTTCCCTACTCTACTTCTTCCTCCTCCTCTTCCCTCTCCTTCTTCATTTGTTTGTTTCTTTTTTATTTTGTTTTTCGTGTTTCTTTTTGTTTTGGAGACAGGGTTGCCTGTTGCCCAGTCTGAAACTCATGGTCTCAAGCAATGTTCCTTCCTTAGCCTCAAGTAGTAGCTGAAACTGTAGATATCTACCACTACTTCTAGACCCTTCCACATACCTTTTGTTTATTTGTAGATAAGTATATTATGTAGTTATATATTTTGTATGTGAGATTATTAGAAGTCTCCATTTATTTCCCTTTCTACCCCCATGTCCTTGTGTAAATCCCTCTGTGTGTCCGTCAATTGGCCTAATGGCTTGCTTCTAACCAAGAGAACATACCAAAGGTAACAGAGTGTCACTTCCAGAGAAGGCTACATAAGACTGTGACTTCCATCTTATTACCAACTGCCTGTTTTGCCAATTTTAATTAAATAAAACTTTGAAAAAAATAAAACTTAAAAGCAGCTGTTTGCCAGGCACTGGTGGCTAAGATCTGAGGCTCATGGTTCAAAGTCTGACCAAGCAGGAAAATCCATGAGACTCTTATTTCCAAATAACCACCAGAAAACTGAAATAAGAGCTGTGGCTCTAAGTGGTACAGCACTAGACTTTAGTAAAAAGAGCTCAAGGATAGTGCCCAGGTCCTGAGTTCAAGCCCCAAAACACACACACACACACACACACACACACACACACACACATACACACACACGCACACACACAGCAGTTATGTTTAAAAAAAAAAAAGGTAAATACTGATGGTTTATGCCTATAATCCTAACTACTACTCAGGAAGCTGAGATCTGAGGATCATAGTTTGAAGCCAGCATGGGCAGAAAAGTCCA